>NC_043973.1:38752374-38896913 GCF_902148855.1 Sphaeramia orbicularis
TCTGTCACACTCTAATCAACCGCCACATACTCACACACATCATACACAGCACTTTTCACCCACACACAAGGGCAAGCCCAGTTATTGAATACAGAGCCATGTGGTCATTGATGAAGTGCTGCTGATTGAGCCTGGTGACATGCAAAGTATGACATTTCATACCCAACCACGTCCTCTGAAAGCCTGACACACTGATAGCCTGGATAAGGGCAGCAGTGTTTTTGTTACTGCAAACCAGCAAAGAAGTTGGCTCTTTACTTTTTATTTTAAATTTTGAACGCACTTTCACTGCACAGTAACAACAAAAACAGTGCAAAACAACAAGTGGGGGTGCTGGTCTATATGTATTCGTCTGCTTTTCTGGTAACAACAATTAGTGGGCTTGAATATGGTCTTCGATTAAAAGTTCCCACCTTAATCCTCAGATGAAATGTTAATTTTCCCATGGTATATATTTCCTCTATAATGTCCAGCCATTGCTGTGGTTGAAGAGGGTCACTTTTTAATCAGTTCCTTGTGACAACCTTTTTGCAGGCAATAATTAATATTTTACATAGGTAAGCGTCTTCTCTTTTACTTTTTTTTTTTTTTTAACCATAAGACAAATGTATACAAGAGCTCTTTATATGCTTAATAGTACTTCTTTGGTAAAATATCTAAGCATATTAGGCCTGTGTTACATATTTTGATGGTTTGTATATTTGCATGTAATGTATCCAACATTGGCATCAAACCCTCTTTACTATTTCTATTAGCTTTAAATATTACTTTGGATTGTTTCAATGGAATGAAATGACATACTCCAGTGTTTTTCAACCCTGGGGTCACCTGAAATTGAAATGGGTCCCCTGAAATTTCTAGTAATTGATGAAAAAAAACAAAAACAAAAAACAAAACTTAAAAAAATACATGGTGAGTTGAGAGAGACATATCTTGGCCAAGGAAAATAAAATTCTCATTTTGTGCAGTAATCTACACCTGGCTTTTCTGCCTCCATCCATAATAATATACATTATATAGCCTAAATGTTGTCTAAAATTAACGTTTATTTGCAACAGTATAGCAAACTATTACAGGATCAAAAACAAATTAATTTTTAGCAAAAACAAAAAAATCCCCATTTTGAATGTCTGGGGTCGCCATAAATTTGTGACGTTAAAATGGGGCCAAATGAGCCAAAAAAGGCTGCTATAACATAATGCTGACAAAACTTCAATACATTACTTGTATGTAAACATCCATGTTAGGCAAATTTTCATTGGCCCTGGTCGTGAAAACTTCATTTACTACATTTTTGCGTTATTGTTTTGGTTAAGAAACATTTGGCAGCAGACGTAACGGTACATTTAAGTCGAATGTGTTCAGCATTATGGAAAGTTGCTTTTTTTATCAGATGATGAAGAGGATAAATTTGATAATAGAATGACCAGTGGATGTCGAGGTGTTTTTCTGAACAGATGGTTTAGGTACGACATTGTGTTTCTAAAATTTTTGGAAAATTTTAGGAAGTTTGGTAGAAGTTTTAGAAAGACTGCTAACATTTTGAAGAATACACTAAAAAATTCAAAATCTTACCAAGTGTATTTTTCCTCATTTCTCGTCAAAATATCTCATCACACTTAAAATAAGACATAATCACCTTAAAGAGTAACTTTTAAGTGAGATATAGAGATATAGAACTGATTTTAGACAATAGATCTTGAAATCTTATTTTAAGGAATCTTACCAATATAATTTTCACTTGTTCCATTGGCAGATTTTTTTTTTTTTTTTTTTGCTTGAATTAAGCAAAAAAAAAAAAAAAAAAAAATGGAATTAAGCAGCAACTAAAAATAAGTTCTTTATATCTCACTGAAAAGTTACTCTTTAAGTGATTATGTCTTATTTTAAGTGTGATGAGATATTTTGACTAGAAATGAGAAAAATATACTTGGTAAGATTTTGAATTTTGCAGTGTACAGGAGAAAGACATTTTTTCTCACTATGAAAACACATAACATCCGTAGTATTAAAAGCAATATCTTTACTCCTGACCACTATTTACTGAAAGACTCAACCTCTCACATCCCAGCACAGGATAAGTGGGTATGGAAAATGGATGGATGGATCAATGTGCAGATCTGTGCAACACTGTTAATGTCGTGAATGACGCCTGTTTGCTGGTTGAGTGGAGTTAAGCCGATGGACACTACAGCTGTCCTGGTTGCAGGGGCTAAATCAGATCAGAGTTCCTTTTTTACAGCTGCAGCTTTGTGCTGAATACAGTGATTTTTCTAGCTTTAACACACACACATACACACACAAACCCCAACACACCGCACAGAGCTGAGAAACAGTGAGGTAAGATAGACCAAGGCTGAAACAGACAAAGCTTCCTCATATACTTAACGAATCCAAATGCATCTTTTCCTAATATGTTTTTTCCCGCTTTGGAAAATGAGCAGATTAGTGAGCTGACCTGCTACCAAGCTACAGATTTTCTGAAAAGGCAGCATTAGATCAGCACATTATTAAACATCTGTTGCTTTTTTAGCGGCAGGTGCTAAAATATACAGCGATATATGGTTAATGTTAGTTTTGGGTAATGTGTTGATGACTGTGTGTACGTCAGCCGAGACATTTGACCAACATTTTCCACCTCTCAAACAGCTTTAAGGGATCAAGGAAGCCATGGCTTAGTATGGGTGTGTTTTAATGGAGGAGGGGACATCAGGAAGCATTGGTGGGGGTTGTTTTGGTAGACTGGCATTATGCATACTAAGCCATGCAACCAAAACAACGTCTGTTGACAAAAGGGGACACGCATGTCCTGGGTCTGTTTGGATCCAAGGCTGTTTTTGTTCCCACAGTCAGTTTTTCTCAGCGTTTACGCCCACCAGCTAATGCCTCTCCTCTCCTGACACTGTGAACGATGAGGTGCTGTGGATGAAGAAGGATTTAAGGAGGATGTAAAAGCCAAGCTCTGGCAGAGGTTTACAATCTGCGTGATCAGGAGTGACGCATCACTGTCTGTCTGTGCATGCCGTCCTCCGTCAGAGACATCATCTGTGCGTGTGTGCATAGATACTTTTCTTGTAGATTTATAAAAGGGATTAAATCATGTTGGTTCTACTGTTTTTTCAGTCTGCTGCTGTGCCAGTTGTTGGCACCCAGCATCAAACCACAGTAATGTTTTGCTACCAAAAGGTTACAACTTATTTTAGAAATGCACTGGAAGCCCGTCCACCCATATTCACTAAGCCATCTTAATTCCCAACACTGTACGTCAGTGTGAATCCAGCTGATGGGAGCACAGGCCTCTGCATGCCTGTATGTGTGTACACTCAGAATCATATTACAGAATCAACTCAAGTGTGTATGTGTGTGCTTTAATTCCCAGACATAATGCAGACCACGCACAGCGCCTTGTTCTTCATAACGTCATTAGCCACCCAGCCACAAATTAGATTGTCAGTACACCATGATACAATCTACAGAGCCAGACTTTTCATTTACAGCGTTAGCATCTGCTCGTCTCCCAGATGTATGGAGTCTGGGATTCACGGCACCGGAGATAAAAAAAAAAAAAAAAAAGAGGATGTTGGAATCTTGATGAAACCTCAACAGGTCTGCAGTAGCTTCTTTATAGCTTATTTTTTATTTTGCACTTCTTTTGCTCTTGTGTGCTTTTGTACTTTGCTGCTGTAAACCTGGAATTTCCCCTAATGGGACTAATAATGGCATATCTTATCTTATTGTGAAGTGAGTCCTATTTCAGGCCTGTATAAATTTCAAGTAGACATTTTTGCTTTACAGACACAACTAATGAATTGGGTAATATGTAAATTATTTATTAATAAATGAATGATCTTGAGATGTAATGGTGTATATCGGCTAGAATTTACTTAGGGGGTCAAATGAGTGGCCATTTTTGTCAAAACAAAAAAAAAAGTTGTAAAAAATGCATAGAACTGTGTTGAAATAATGCTAATCCATTTGTGCACAGACTACTGATATTATTTGACAGTGGAAGCTCTATTTTCAGAAATGTTGGATTTTGAATAGCATGTGTATGTGAAAACTTTTGCTAGTGGACGGACGTGACATTACCCATGATGCTCTGGTCAGTACCAGTACTTTATTAGGAATAAACTTATATCCTTACTATTGCTAATTCTCCTCTTCTTCATAAATGCTAGTATTGTGGATCTAAAACAATAACAGCTGACACAAAAACACAAAATGTGTCAGTGGATGGATGTGACATGGTTGTTACAGATCCCATCATACTGATGCTCGGCAGCCATGTCACCGTTTCCACTAATGATCCCTGTGCAAAAACTAGGATCACAATTATTTACTGTATAGTTTATCATCATACTAAAGCGTAAATAACAATATAGAATTGTTATTTCTTTATAAAAATGCTTATTATTAGAAACTGTTGATTTAAAAAGTGATGTGTGCCATTCTTGATGTATGTATTGGTGTAACAGAAGCAGGATGGATCAGCATCATACTCCATATTGCAACCTGTAAAAATAAAACATGTGATATGTAGGAGAGAATCTGGTAAGAAAAATTGGGGAATCTAAAAGAATAGAATATTTGTTTTTCAGGTAAATTCAGTTCAAATATACCTTGGCCATTTGTAACATGAAAATAAAGCATTAATTGTGATGAAATTGGACATTTTTGACCTGAAAACATAGTTCATATGAGCATCACCATGTTGCAACAGAATTGAAATCCTGTACATTTGTAAAGACAGAAATAAGACCTCTAAGCAAATTTTAGCCGATATATACTATTATCATGTATGACGTAGTCCTACAGTAGGTCACTCACTAGCTCCCATAGTAAATATGGTGCCATCTTGTGGTATTACATCTCCACTGCAGTTTGACTTACTGACCATTAATCGCATTGGTCTAATCTCCTTAGTCATAGAGCAGCTGACAGCACTGTGACAAATTCCTTCCATTGACTTGGAGGCTAACAAGAATCATCTGATGCTCTACATATGTAAAATGTGCTGTAACCACAGTGATGTTATATACATTTAGCTCCCTACCACACTGCCACCCTCCGTGCCCTTTACCACCATATTTCTGTCTCCTTCTGCCGGTGATCCATTTGACACGTTATAAAGAGTTTCTTATGTCAGCTGCAGCCAAGCATACACTCACACATATATAAACTCTCATAAACGCCTTTCCAGCTGAGACTCGGTTGTTTTTCTACTGGATATTTTTTCAGGCAAAGACTAGGCTTGACTGAGCAGTTTATTTATTTTATAGAATCCATTAGACTTTGGATTTAACTTCTGATTCTGATTTTAGGTGGTGTGTTACTGTTCCTGTACTTCTTACCATGATCTACTTTATTATTACCCGTTTCTTCCCAATGCGCATGAGGCAATTCATAGTTGAAAAGGGTTCTCAGCAGAGTTCGTGTTGTTCAGGGAATTTTTATGCCATTAATGGCAAAAGTCACTTCAGGGGGTTGTTTCCAGCCTGTGAGTGTGTCTCAGTTTTTTTTTTTTTTTTCTTTTTTTCCTCTTTTCCTGTCACATCCTGTGTGCTTGATGACTTAGAGAAACTGACGTCACCTCACCTCTGTATGCGAGAAGAAAACAAGTAGAATTTTAATACGTTTGTCCGAGCCAACACTCAAATTGATCGATTGATGTATTTACTTCGAATATGAATGTCAAAACAGAAAAAATAAGTAAACAAAACACTTAAACATAAGACATATAATACATATTTGAAAAGGAGTGAGAAGAGGTACAACTGATAAACTCCCACCCTTTCTCCTTGCATAATTAATAACAATAATAACCTTCCTAGTCTAAGCATATCTATACTATATATTATAATATGCCTGATACTTATTAAATAATTTGGTTTCTGGTTTTATATTATTATGAACAAATATAATATGATTTACATAAACACATAATACAATAACACATATATGTAAATACATATTCATACACAGATATATACATATACATACATACACCCATATACAAATACATACACATACTTGTCCATCCTTTTAAGCCCCAGTGATACCCAAAATAAAAGATAATCGACCTGCATCATCCATCCACACATTCTCATAAAAACATTTCTGAAGAGCCACCTAATCATTCATTCATTCATAACCTTTATTTAAACTCGGAGATATCTTGAGGACGCAACCTCATTTACAATATAGCCGAGACAATACAAAACATTTGAAATATACAATGGACATATCAGAAATGCCAAATAAAAAGTAAAAGTGACGAAGATGAATTAAAAACAGAGAAGTCTACTTAAGAACAGGAGCAACTGGAGTTAAAATAAGATGGAATTATGGATTTAAAACACAAAATATTTGAAACATACAATGCCATATCAGAAGTCAGAAGTACCAAAAAGTAAAAGTGATAAAGATGAACTAAAAACAAAGACATCTACTTAAAAACAGGAGCAGCTGGAGGCTAAATAATAGTTGTCCTAATGATAAAAGTATGGTACGTTTCAGATGGTTTTGGAGAGTGTTCTAGGTTTCGGGTGCACAGTAAGAAAAACTAGACTTTTCCAATTCACTATGCACTGAAGGAACCTGCAGTGTGACCCGGTCCTTTGAGCAAGGGTGATATTGACTTGCATTAAAAGATACTAAAAAATTAATATAAGATGGTAAATGACCAGTGAGGGCTTTAAAAACAAATAAAATCCAATGTCTATCATGTTTGTTGGATAGAGAGGGCCTTTCAACTTTAGAATAATCTGTTTAAACTTGATACATGTGTGTTTATTTTTACTTTTCTTTTTACATTCTCAATTTTATTTGATGTTAATCCCACTTTTAACTGTAAAAAACCTTAACCCTTTTTAAGACCCAGTGCAACTTTTGTGGCAATTCCCAAATGAATTTTTCTCCATTTCTACCTTTCTTAACTGATTTATCACCATTTTTTGGGTGAGGTTATTTTCTGTATTTTGCATTTTTTGGTGTGAATCATGTATTTTCCTATATTTAATTCCTTGATCATGTAAATGTTCATGAAAACTCAGACTAAATTCAAAGTTAATTATATCAAAATAGAGAAAAATCAAGAAAAAAGTTACTTATTCAGCAAACTGAATGTAAAAACAAGTGTCTCCATCCAGTCATTGATCCAACTCCATGGGTTTTACTGGTGAATCAATGTTGTAGAAAATGACAGTGTTTCCACATTCACTAAGGAGCTTCTGAACGTCCAAATGGGTCACATCTGGTAACCATGAGAAGATGACAAACTGTATTTTACACCAATTATTTACATGAATTGATAGGATTAGTGGATCAATAGGTATTAAACAGTTTACATCAGTAGATGGTTTGTGTCACCGGTGGCTGTTTGGGTCTTTATGGATTAATATTGATGTCACATCACACTTCAAACATAAATCATCCGCATTATTTGCTTTTATAGGAACAGCTGTTGCAAAATTATGACCCAGTGAACACCCAAGTGCCTTCATAAATAATTTGTCGGACTGTCAGCCTTACAGAAAGGAAAATAAACTACCAGTTCTGTTGTTAAATATATTAAAGCCCTAAACTCACCAACACACCAACGCACTGATAAACATATTGCACAGTTCTGCATGCTCTTCTTAAATGTCTTCCATCTTGTCTTTCATTAAAGTCAGACATTTAATGATAGCGAACCCCACATGTTTTTTTTTCTTTCTTTCGTCTCCGTGACTCCGTCTGCTCAACTCCTTTCCTTCTCTAGTAAATAGGAAATTTCCTAATTAAAAGCAGGAGTGAGTTGTGGTCGTAGAAGAGGGGAAGCAAGGGGAGAAGTAAAATATTCGAAGTGAACAGACAAGGGAAAAAAAACAAATCAAATGCTGCAGAGATTTATTGATGAATTAAATGCAAATCAGTGAGCAAGGAGAGCAACATCCGTGAAATTAGAAAGCAAAAAAAAACTGGAGAGTCTGATTTTAAAGGGGGAGGGGGAGGTGGGGAGGGGGCTCACTGCAGCTAAGGGTCTGAAAAGCAGCTGGTAAGGGTTTGTTTATAGTCAGCAGAGTGGGAGAGAGATAACATTTTTGGCGGATTAGAGGCAGGAAATACAAGGCAGCACCAAATAAAGAAGAAAATGCAACGAGTTGGTCATGGGGAGGGAGGGCAGACTGGGATAGGGCGCAGAGGCAAAGACGGGATTATTAAACGAGCGAAGTAAAGGGGGGGAAAAAAAGGGTGAGGTTGGGAGTTTAATACTGCAGTGCACGCACGTCATACACAGTAAAGGAGTGGGAGATGATTGCGTTCAGGTTTTACTTTTTAATTCTCAGCTAAAATTCGCAAACTTCACTCGGTTCTTATCAAATTTCTGCTGCCATCCTGCTGTCCATATGCTTCTGGGTATTAAAGTTTTGTTGTGATTGCAGACATGTGACTGACATTTAGTAAGTTTGCCCTCAAGATCTAAGCCTTTTTACGCTCAAAATTGTGCCCAAGGCTGCAGATGTGTGGTTCGTTTTGGAAGTATGACCTCTGAGCTACTAAGCAGATAATCTTATGTAATACGGAGGCTGTCAGATTAAGTCCAAACGACGCAAGAAATGCTCCCAGTTGTTGGTTTCTGAGAGTTAAACTACTGAGAATTTCTTATTTGGTGTTTCAAGAAGGAAAAAAAAATTAAAAAGAGCATCTTTATAGTGAAAATATTACACAGTAAATATCTGTTTGCTGCCATAATTTCTCTACTTTATGCATTAGAGAAGCAGTTTTTTAGTTTCAAAGTCAAACTGAAAAAGGCCTGAGGCATCCTAAACCTCTTCACCATTGTGAATTTTATTAGCCAAGCAGTTAAAGAGAGGTGTAGAAACAGAATGGTGGAGAAGAGGGGAGGATTAGGACTGGGTGGCTGTGTGTTTGAGGGGTTGCATCACAGGAAACAAGCGCTCCATCCTGCAGTTGAATGTGACCCTTTGGCCCTGGATCAAATGCTCCTCTGGGCTGAATACCATGAAGCCTCTGTCCTCTGCACCACGCACTGCTCTGCACTACACGGACCGTCTGACAAGAAGGGACGAGGAGGGGGGGAGGCTCGGGGGGAGGAGGGGTGCAGAGAGAGACAGGGTGAGGAGTATAGCAAGAGAACAGAAGGTGGGAGAGAGAGCGCACGAAGACGGCAGGAGACTAAAATGAAAGTATCAAGTCAGATGAAAGACTCACCGGAGATCACGAGCTCATCAGCTGACTGTAAACAAACATGAATAATTGTTCTCCGAAATGACCCAGACACCCATAAACCTCGCCTCTATTTCTTGATGCGCCCTAAAATGTGAAACCAGAGACACTGGCTTCTCTGACCCTCACGCCTCTCCTCTGCTGCTGCTGCTGCTTACCCGACTGGCAAGCCATTGAATCGGGGAGAAAACCAAGTTGCTCCTATTTTTAGCCCCATGCTCGATGGAAGGATGGAAAGGCAAACAGACAGTACGCGCAAAAGCTGAGAGACAGACAGAGAGAGAGAGAGAGAGAGAGAGAGAGAGAGAGTCTGTGTATGAGAGAGAGAAGGGAGGAAAGAGGAGTGACTTATTTGTGAAGTTCTGTAAGTTTGGATCACTGGTTCATTGCTGTCTGTGGAGGACACATGGCCAGACTGGGCACAGGGCAGAGCAGTGAAGGCTTTCTCTGCCCCAAACCAGGGATTGTGAATTCTCCAGCTATTTCTCTTTTGCTAATATATGACTTTTAAATGCCGCTTTGCACGCTTCAGTGCTGGTTGAATGCTTCTTTGGCTTCCTGAGGGAGCTGAATCTAAAGACGCGGCTTACAGAAGGATTGCCCCGCCATGGAATGTTGTAGATTTGCGTTTCGGATCATAGGAAGTTTTTCTTCCCCCTCTCTCGGGTTTGGAGCCGCAGATCTGAATCTGAGGAGCGTGTGTGCTTCTTATAATTCTCTTAGAAACTTGGGACGTCAAACTGGGAGGACTGTGGCTCTGGTAATAGTTTAAAAGCCGAGCAGCCTCTAGCTTTTAAAACGTGCATGCACATTTTTGCACCTACACTCATCCAGACTGAGGAATTCAGGATGCGCCGCTTTGACAAGCTGAAAAAGTCATTCCCCTTCTTGGCACATTTTCATGTATATCGAGTAAGTTTGTTTGTCTGTGGTCTGCTCTGCTCGTCTCTGATAATATTCCTTAATATGTCATGAAATGCTCGAACTACAGTTGGGATTATGTGGTTTAATGAGATATTACAGTGGTTTTATTAAAAATATGTTCTGGAGGAGGTGTAGACGCTCCAGCTGGACTGAGGCCGTCCTCTGGGAGGGTTGTTGTTATTGCAGCAGGATGTTAGAGCAGAACAGATCTGATACAGGACATGGCTCTGGCCAGGAGATGTGTGTGTGTGTGTGTGTGTGTGCGCGTGTGTGTGTGTGTGTGTGTGTGTGTGTGTGTGTGTGCATGCGTGCATTTCTCCACCACCATGAGGAATGAGTTCAGGACAGAGGCATTTCACACCAGGGACCCTATGCTGTTTCTCTGCATCTACACTTTTTCATCCCTTTTTCCTTCACTTTTATTGCGTGAAGAGTGTTAACAGTGTTGTTAATGCTATGTTTATTAAATTCCCAGACACACAGGCTTATGTTTAAGATCATTATCATTACATTCTTCCTGCTGCACTTTAACCATGTATCATAACCGATTTGAGTAGTGGATGTGTGATATTTCTTTGCGTGTTCTAAAAAGTAGAACATGTAATGACACACACAGATGTTTAGCGCAGAGGTCAACTAATGTTCCTCCAGAACAGATGCCTATCTCGAATAAGGAAACTGATCATGATATTTGGTATTCATACGTTTGCGGTAAAAATTAATATCAAGGTATTAAATCTTCAAATCTTCAACTTCCTTTAAGATGACCGTAAGTATCAAATGCAGAAAGCAGTACTCAGTCATGTCAACACTATTTCTTGTCATTTAATTGGGAGGATTCTAAGGATTAATAAGAAAATGTGTTTTTTTTTTCTTATTTTTAAGTTGACAGACTTGCAAACAATCAGATGCTGCAGTGGGAAGGACATTACTTAAGGCCATAGTGTCGTGAATAGTGATAGAGACCCAATAAAATATTTTTCAATAAGTTTATTTTTGGGTAAAAATAAAAAGAGTACAGATTTTAAAGCCCCTGAGTATTCAGTCAATAATTACTTAATCCCTAGTGTAGGTATCTTTGTATTTTAGTTTGCAAGATGACAGAGAAATCTAATATGAGAGCTTCAACACCTGCATTTGACCCCTCATGCCTCAGATATGACACTGTCATGGAAAGAGGCCCAAGAGGAAACTAACTTGCGTCTTTGGCACTGTCCAGAGAAAAAAACACATGGATGTTAACTGCCAGGGAAGATCAGGCTCAGGGCTACACTCTGGGGAATGTGGGGTTTAACAGTTCAGGGCGGAAGCCTCATATGTCAAATATTCTAATATACAAAAAAGAAGAAGAAAAACAAACACTGAAAAGGGCTGGTATGTTTTAAAGATTACTGAAATGCATATGAAGTAAACATCCAGCGGGGCAGGACAGCGTGGTAGTCGACCGGCCAAACCGTTGTATCGTGTTTCCCAGGGTGAGGGTCAGGCATGATGCAGCAAAACGCAAAATATGAGTACGGATTGGAATGACTGCAGCAGCAGTCGGCCCTAAAGCCACAGGCACTACAGGCATCCAGGGCTGCCTGCATCTCCCTGCAGCAGATCCAGGCTCTTACAGGTTGTTGGGTCAGGTTATTCAACTGCTTGTTGTACATGCTATTTCTGCTTCAGACAAACCAAAGGATTAGTATTCAAGCATAGTGTGAATCACATTATTTGATTTGTTTTATTTTGTTGAGTATTTCAGCATCATTTTACAACTATAGTTATGTTTTTGAGGAATTTACTATTTTAGTTTTTATAATTTCTGATTACTGCCACTTAATTTTTGTACTTCACAAAGCATTAATATTGAGTTGCATTGTTTCAGTTTATAAAATTACTTAGTCTTTAGTTTTGTTCATCCAGGTGAAAATATGACCACAAATGCATATCTGAATTTGCTTGACATTCTGATTTTAGGGCATGGTTATGAAATATCATGAAAATGCATAATCAAAATGAGTGATTCTTTTGGATGTTGTTGTCACTCAAAAAAAAATTAAAAATCCATCGTGTTTGTTCGTTGTTGTTATATATTAATTGTGAATGTTTCTCTAGTCAGTGGTGCTTTATTTATCTTTATTACAAGTATTTTTGACAAGTACCGGTATATTGAAACCACTGATTCAAAACTTCTTGTATTTTGTCTTTTTTTTAAATTTTTTTTATTAATATTACACATATACAGCGAACAGTTTTAATAAAGAAAACTATGTTTGAGCCCTGAGTTCACACAGAAACAAGACAGAAAATACAAAAAACATTTTCAGTGACACTTAAAAAAAAGGTTGAATTTTATGCTCATAAAGTTCAGCTCTACCTGAAGGAAAACCAGGACTGCATGTTTCAACAGATGGATATTAACTGACCCATTTTTATTTGCATCACAATGAATTCGCATCAGGATATCTGGCATAAGCAGGAGATTGAACCGTCCTGCAGATTAGCCTCGGTTAGCTACATGTCCCATCTGAATGTGACGATAGGTACAGGACCTCTCACACTGTTGAATCTTTGCAAGGGGAAAGGCGTTGTAGACGTATACGCCCTGTGTCTATGAGCTGGGAGAGTCTTCTCTAAATGTTCAGGTCACAGCCATTAAGTAGAAGGAAGTGACCTCTAACCAAGCCAATTTAGAAGTTTAAATGAAAGGGTGAAAGTCGTGAACCCCTGACATTTCCTCTAGACCTTGTAACCTTGTTTCAGCCACCACAGGAAGTTCCTCATTCATGGGGTCTAATTACTCCTCAGTGGAATGACCCCTGTGTCTCATCAAGTCTCACTAGATTAGGCATGTCTGTCATTTTTTTTTAGTTCATTTGGTAGTTTCAAGCAGTTGAGAGTGGAGATAAGAAGGGCAGGTGTAATTAATTCTGTTTGTTTGTCGTCGGTGATCAAAGTTCTTAGTGCCTCGGGGCAGAATAACCTTCTTATGTGACTAATAGCCCTCCAAAGTAGTAGCGCATCATGATTAATGCACAAGATCAGCAACATTTTGCGCTAGTTTTAGCTGCTTACATTAAGTTGACAATGATAGATGACGTTTTAAGCTGGAGTATTGTGTTTTGACTTAGAAGATGGATGGTCTCATGGACGTATAAAGGGATATAGTATGCATTGTGGTCAGATTGTTTAGAAGCCTCCCGTTTGTCTTCGCTGACACTTATGGACACCAGATGTGCATTCATTCATCTCATATATCTATGTGTGCTTCGAAGACGCTGACGTCTGTGAACCGTCTGCCCAAAATACTCTGCTCTTTTTCCAGCCTGAAGTTGTTTTCATCTCTTTGGATTGCATTGAAATTTACCAAAAAACAAAACATCATCAATTCTACAGTAATGCAGAACCTGTGTAATCAAGCCAACTTTCACAATATCATGGTACAAGGTTGTTTTTATGTCCTTGTTGATGCTTTGACAATTCAAGCAACACCGTCTACTGTGTGGATGTGGACATGTGTGTTTTTGAGTGGATGTGGACATTAACTGTTGCTCATTTCTTGCAGAAACTGGGTAGTGGCATGCATTGCGAAGAAGGCACCGAATGGCTGCTGGAGCTGCTGATGGAGGTGCAGCTGCAGCAGTACTTCCTGCGTATCCGGGATGAACTCAACGTCACGCGGCTGTCGCACTTCGACTATGTCAAGAATGAAGACCTGGAGAAGATCGGCATGGGCCGACCAGGTAAGACTAAGCCAATATGCACCACAACGCTGAAAACATCACACCTGTTGGAACTGACATTGTGAAGGTCATAGAAATGGGCTGGGGTAGGGATATTAGTGCAATGTTTGAGCAGATTTAGGGTTAATGGGGATGTTTTTCCATTATGCACCTTTCTACATATTGTGGCCTATTTCCTTTGTCTATTTAAGGATTACAGATGGAATCCAGCCAGATGTTACTTATGCTGTAGCTTAGCAGTTGTTGGCAGAGGTGGGAAAATCCCAGCTCTATTGAGTAAAAGTCCTGCCATGTAGGCTATTGGTTCTACCTCTTCACTTAACCTCCTCAGACCCAGCTATGGGTTTTCTGTCCACATCTGTGGACAAGAGTTTCACGACTTTATAAAGTAAGTAAAGTAAAGTAAAGTAAATTTTATTTATAGAGCACTTTTCACAGACAGAGTCACAAAGTGCTTTATCAATTCAAATCAGAATCAAATTAAGTTTACAGAGACCCAACAGAATCCTTCAGGAGCAAACACTTGTGATTGGTGACAGTGGCGAGGAAAAACTTCCCTTTAACGGGCAGAAACCTGGAGCAGACCCAGACTCCTGAAGGATGGCTGTCTGCCTTGACCAGTTAGGGTTAAAGAGAGAGAGAGAGAGTAAAGGAGGAGAAAAGAGAGAGTGATAGAGATATAGAGAGACTGGGGGGGGGGGGGGGGGGGAATGACACATGGAGTACGTTATGATGAATACATAGAGTGTAATCAGTCTGTGGTGGTCCTGGGTCAGGTGGGAGACTAAAAAGCCTTTTTGAACAGGAGGGTTTTGAGGTGTTTCTTAAAGCTCTCTACAGAGTCCATGGACCGTAGGTGTAGAGGCAGGTCATTCCATAGACGTGGTGCCACAGCTTTAAAAGACCTGTCACCGTGTGTGCTAAAACAGGTCCGTGGAACCATCAGCAGGTGCTGTCCTTAAGACCTCAAGCTACGAGTCGAGCTGTAGGGCTGGATCAGGGAAGCAATGCATGCAGGGGCCTGGCCATGTAGGGCCCGGAAAGTTAGCACAAGAATTTTGAAATGAAGACGATATAGAACAGGGAGCCAGTGGAGAGATTTAAGGATGGGAGTGATGTGGGTTCTCCTGTTTGTGCGGGTCAGGAGCCTGGCAGCAGAGTTCTGGACAAACTGTAGACGGGCCAGCTCCTTCTTGTTTAAG
The DNA here is from genome assembly GCF_902148855.1 of Sphaeramia orbicularis. Classification (NCBI taxonomy): domain Eukaryota; kingdom Metazoa; phylum Chordata; class Actinopteri; order Kurtiformes; family Apogonidae; genus Sphaeramia; species Sphaeramia orbicularis. The sequence continues at coordinate 38,767,457 of NC_043973.1, forward strand.
CATGTAAACAGGCTGTTGCAGTAGTCTAAGCGAGAAGATACGAAAGCGTGAACGATCATCTCGAGCTCATTTGTGGACACCATAGATCTGAGTTTGGAGATGTTGCGTAGGTGGAAGAAACAGTTTTTGACTAGGTGTTTGGAGTAGAATTCTAAAGACATGTCCTGGTCAAAGTTGACACCCAGATTCCTCAGTTTTGTCTTTACCGAGGAACTCAGGTCTCCAAGGTGATGTTTGATCCCTGGGATTGCACTATCCGGGGCAATGATGAGGGTCTCAGTTTTGCTGGAGTTCAGCTGGAGGCTGTTATCATTTAGCCACTGCTTCAGCTCTGACAAGCAGTTGATTAAGGAACTCAGTTTGTGGGGCTCAGAGGAGTTAAAGGAGCAGTATATCTGGATGTCATCCGCGAATAGATGATAGGAGACATCACTATAGTGTTGGATAATGTGGCCAAGTGGGAGGACATAGAGTAAGAATAGGACTGGTCCCAGGACAGAGCCTTGGGGCACACCACACAGTAGATCCGCTGAGTCAGATTGGAAGTTGTTTATTGACACAGTGAAGCTTCTGCCGGTCAGGTAAGAGGAGAACCAGTCTAGCACATGACCTGACATCCCTACCAGGTCCCTCAGTCTCTCAATCATTATGGTATGGTCCACTGTGTCAAAGGCCGAGGAGAGATCTAGCAGGACCAAGACCGTGGATTTCCCGGAGTCAGCCGCAATCAGGATGTCACTAGACACTTTTAATAGTGCGGTTTCTGTTGAGTGGCGTTGTCTAAACCCAGACTGAAAAGTGTCATAGATCTGGTGTGTCTCCAGAAAAGCTGTAAGTTGTTTAGACACTGCTTTCTCAAGGATTTTGGCCAATAGGGGGAGCTTTGAAATGGGCCTGTAGCTTTTGAAGTCTGTGGGGTCCAGTGTGGTTTTCTTTAGTTTAGGTTCTATGATGGCCTGTTTGAAGGAGCTGGGAAACAAACCAGTTGAGAGCGACAGGTTAAAAAACTTTGTGACCCATGGTCCAATAGTGTCAAAGACACCGACAAGGAGCTTATGTGGGAGGATGTCTGCAGAGTTGGAGGAGGGTTTCGTTTTGGATAAAAGTGCTGAGATGTCCTCCAGTGTCACAGGGTCGAAAGAGGACCAGGTTTGCAGAGGGGGATCAGATAGGGTCAGACGGCCAGAGGGTGGTGGGATATTGTGTTTAATATCCCTGATCTTGTCTGTGAAGAAGTTTAGGAAGTCATTGCTGTCAGCTTTACAGAGCACAGGGGCAGCAGGGACAGCAGGGGACACAATGGACTGGATTGTGTCAAAGATTACTTTGGGGTACAAATAAAGAAAAAGAAAAGAAAACTGTCCACCACAAAGGACATTCCATACAAATTTTAAAAACTGCATCTGAAAAAACTGTTGCATCACGAGGCACTTGTTTAATAAAAAAGCAAAAAAAAAAGTTTGTACTTTGCTGACATTTCCTGGGTCTCAGGAGGTTAAAGGAGTGATATTTTGCTTTAAAAAAAAAAAAAAAAAAATGGAATTATGCATTTTCAAACATTTCCCTGTGGTCCCCTTAAACTGTAAATGCTCTGCTTGGGTCTGAATTCTTCATTAATTCAGCTCCACAGGTCCATCTTCAACCCTATTTCTGAGTAATGACACCAGAAAAGTCATTTTGAGCACTGGCCCTTTAAATGCAAATGAGCCACTTCATGCCCCACCCCCTCCAGGTTGTTGACTGTGCTTTCTGTCCCGTTCAGCCACTTGTGTTCGTTAATACAACCAACAACTGAACATTTCTAGGTAATCAGCTCAAAGTTTGGACATATTTTCAGTTTTTACTACAACCACTGCTGCTGACAAACAATTATGTCGTACTCGGAGAAATGTTCATCAGAAGTCTTGACCTTATATGTGCAAGTGTTGTGATGTAACTAATTATAAAACGTGACAAATTAAGAAGGAGTTGAGATGGGTTGTAGAAATCCACTCAATTTTTGCCAGAATGAATATAAAGATAGTTTTGAATCACCTGGAGGGTTCAAATTCAAACTTTATGAACCGTTAGGGTCCAAATAAACAAATAAATCTACCAAAGACTAATAAAAGTGGGTTTAGCAGAATATGACCCCTTTAACACAGGTGATTCCACTACTCATCCCATCGACCTGGATTAGGAGTCATGCTCATCAAAATGGGCTGGTTCAGTGAGTGGTTGGACCGAATACATGGCAGGACTTTTACTCTATGGAGCTGGAATTTTCCACCTCTGGTTTTTGGTTAGTAGGGATGTGTATTGGCAAGAATCTGGCAATATGATACAAATCACAATACTAGGATCACGATACAATATATCACGATATATCCTCCTGAGACCCAGCAATGCATTTTTGTCCTCTGTAGTGGACAAAAGTTTCACAGGTTTACTTAAAAAGTGCCGTCCATCACAAAGGCCATTCCATTAAAAAATAGATAAATAAATAAAGATAATTTTAAAAATGTATCTGAAAAAACTGCTGTATTATGCAGTTTCCAATCAAGACATTTGTTTAATGTAAAAAAGCTAAAACTTTCACTTTCCTGGGTCTTCAGAGGATATCATGATACTGTTAAAAGGGCAATTTTTTGTTTGTTTCTTTTTTTAAAATGATCATTTCCTGGAAGAACTGAATTATACCATAAATATGCACAAATACTAAACACATTTTTATTTGATCACAACAGGATCTAATGTTATATCACAAAATGTTCCTGTGTTAAAACTTAAATTATATTTTACAGACATTACAGTTTAAGATCCTGCTCAAATGTTCATATTCTATTAGTTCATAACTAACATCATAACATTATTTTTGTGCAGTCTCAACAAAGGAACTTACATCTGCCTCTCAGACAGTAAAAGGTGCTTTTAGGATGCTTTAAATAACCATTATTTAATAAAACAGTGTTAAATAATAATAATAATCAAAATATAAACATCAAAAAAAAAAAAAAAAAAAAAGAACCTCTGCCATATCTGCATTTGAATGAATACCTAAAAATATCGATACAGTACTTTTTAATATCGATACAGTATTGTGAAATGAAATATCACGATATATTGCAGAATCGATATTTTCTGTCGCCCCTATTGGTTAGTTGGCACAATCAATCAGGTCAGGAATGGAAGTGGAAAAGCCGTACAATAGTTACTGTGATATATTTTGTGTTTCTTTGGGCTCTTCTATTTACACCCTTGTAATTACGAGGCTACATTCCCATTTATCTCCTCAGCTCCTTTCCCTTTCTCCACTTTGCTAACATCCAATAAAAAAACAGCCTAATGTTCTATAATGCAATTGTACTTACTCCCTCTACTGTATCTGTCATTTTATGAAATAATTATCCACTGAAGCGTGGTTAAAGCTACTTTTGGTAACAGGCTATTTGCCATTGGATAGCTATACTTGGACATATTCTATAGCTATACAGCCTGAATATAGCCTGACTGCAGTAATGACAGTGTGTCATTTGGATGCCCTAAGCATAGCTGAAGCTAATTCTCCATTACTAATACCCCCTAATGTCTTTCAAATTCAGAACCGGTGATTAGGCACAATAGAGAGGGACACTAAAGCGCCAAGCCTTTTTTCTGCTGTGTGAGGGTAGCAGTAATGTGCTAAATCCTGTTAGCGTTGCCCTCTGGGCTGTGCTCACAGAGTCGCTTAAGACTAATTACACCCACTTCTCCTGCTCATATATTCACTCACATCTCTCCCCTTCATTTTTTTTTTTTCAGTGCGCTTCAGCTTCATTTCTGCCTCTTTAATGTTACGTTCTTGGCTCGTATATGATCTTCAAAGTCTACTTGAATACTGTATTAAGGCTGAGCAGTTAATCAAAATATCGATTAAACTACATTATGACTATTGGGAAGTTTTGTTTTTTTAAAATTTTCACAAAGTAAAAACATACATATAAATACAGTTGCGTAAATAATTATTAGACCACCCTTGTTTTCTTCCATTTTTTGTCTATTTTAATGCCTGTTACAACTAAAGGTACATTTGTTTGGACAAATATGATGATAACAACAAAAATAGCTCATAAGAGTTTAATTTTACAGCTGATATCTAGACATTTTCCATAGCTTTCTTGATAAAATCCAAAATCACTTCAGTTCTTACATCAATAATCTATGGCGTTGTACTGCCAAAAACAGTGCTTTTAGGCATTCCATGTTTTTTTTTTTGTCTGTTTTAGTCACATCGTACACACAGGAGTTAGTACTTGGTTGCATAACCACTGTTTTTGATGACTTTTGATAGTCCAATAATTTTTTTCCATGACTGTACATGTTGGTTAAAATTTGTGATGGATGGTTAACAAGAGGCAACCTCCAGATTTCAGATTATTCACAACCGCAATTAAAAATATAGAAAAAATATTTGCAAGCTGCACAAAAGTAAATTTTCTACAAATAAAATTCCACAATATACCAAGCTTAGAAATGTATCCCATGTGGAAAATTACAGTGACTCAGGAACAGAGTTTTCACAGCTTTTTTGAATTTGAGGAAGCTCAAGAAGAGTTGGCAGATTATTCCGTATTCTAATCACATGGCGAGTTTTTCAAAAGAGCAAATTTACACATGTAAGGGAACATAATTTTTGCATTTTTGTTTAAGTGAATATAAAATATAAAAATGTTGTTTGTGACTGATAAGTTTTCTGTTTTTTTGTAATTCTGTTGACAAAGGGCAAAGACGACTGTGGGAAGCTGTGAAAAGGAGGAAAGCAATGTGCAAGCGCAAGTCCTGGATGAGCAAGGTAGACCAACACTCAAGTCGAACACAACACTAGTCGCTTTTCCATTGACCCTCAAATTGTGCAAATACAGGGTGACACAAAAAAACGGGAACTTTTTAACAATCCAATTAAACCAAGAGTGATGGAAGAAAAATATTTTATTCATAGAAATTGAAACCTTAAAACATGCCATTTAAGAAACAATGATGGAATTTTCATTTTTTTTAAAAATTACTTCCTGTAGATGGCGTCCTCCTGTACGAATGCATTCTTGAAATCTGCTGTTGAGATTCCTCATTGACCGCTGCAACATCTCAGCTGGGATACTGTGAATTTCATCCTGAATTCTCTGTTTTAACTCATCCAGAGTTCTTGGTCCAGTCGTGTACACTTTACTCTTGAGATAGCCCCACAAGAAAAAATCACAAACGGACAAATCTGGCGATCTAGGGGGCCAGGGAACGTTACCGAATCTTGAGATCACACGGTTATCGAACAATTCGCGCACGGCCGCCAATGGTAACTAAAATGGGGGTGTGTTTACTTACTCAAGGTCACTGTCTCGCAGTGCTGCCACTTGCTCATGTCTGCCAATACGCACTTCAAAAATTCCCGTTTTTTTTGGGTCACCCTGTACATGGACAAATGACAATTCTGCCAAAAGTCTCATTTTTCGATTAAAAGTTTTTGCGCTATCAAGAGGTGGTTTTTCAGGCGTAGCACAAATGGTATATCACACAAAACTGTAATGGAAAGACCTTTTTTTGCAACTAGAGTCAGGTGAATTAAAAAAACGGATGTTGACGTACATTACAACAAATGAAGAAGAAGAAACATGTTGCTGTATGTGTGGACACACCAGGAAAGTCGATCATTTTTTAAATTTAGTACAAGATAGAGGGGTAATATATAATAATAATGAATATATCTGTAAATCAACACCATATTTACATTTGTTGCTGTATTTACGGAGTGACTTCTTGTGTCATCTCGTGATAATAAATAAACAAATTATCGCATTTGTGACATAATGGAAAAAATGACATTACACACTTCTGTTTTTCGACATTTAGTAAATATCGATAAAGTTTTGCGCATATGTCCAATGGAAAAGCAACTACTGTCATCATGCTTATCGCAGTTTCTAAATAAATGGTTGAAACTTCACACTGGAACACAGATTCTCTTCAGCTTCTCCAATCATAACACTGTATTTCTCATGTATCAACAATTATTTCCGACAAGACATACTGGTGCTCTATTAAGTATAAACACTTCTACATGGTGAAATATGTTAATGCAAGGTTTCAGAGGTCAGCAGAGAACAGGGAGTCAGTACTCTAGTGATTTTAAGTCATGAACGTTTTCTAATTTATAGCAACACAAGTCTTGCTGTTAGTCATACCCTGTTCACTTTTTGAGCTCATCACTTATTTATAATTGTTTGTCCAGTGTCCAGGCCTAAAAAAGACTCCTGCTATTACAAGAATCTTGTCCAATCTTGTACTAAAAGTCGTAAGTCTTAAGTGTTTCCACATATAGTTCTGTGGCTACATTTCTAAAGACCAATATGTGTGTATGTAGGGAACATTTTTCCAGAGAACAGGACAGTTTGACCCTTCACATGAGGATGAGCACGTCCACACTGAGACACAAACAAACACACATCCGAGTAAAGTCACAAGAGAATGTGACACACAGATTCAGAGTGTGCTCCATTCACAGAAATGTGGTCTCACGAAGCATTAAGTTTCCCATTTAAAGAAACAGAACCCTCTCTGACTGCTCACTGTCCTTAAAGGTCCAGTGTGTTGGGTTTAGAAACGTGTAGTGGCAAGATTACAGATTAGAACCAACTGAATATTCCTCCTCTTTCAAGTGTTTTCATATGCAATACAGCAACTAGGGATGAGAATTGATAAGAATTTAATGATTCCGATTACATTATGGATTTTGCTTATCGATCCGATTCCTTATCGATTCTCATTGGGTGAGGGAATGAAAGAGTACAAACGCTTCCTTTGTTTGCATTATATTTCCATCTGTGCACAGAAAATATAACTTATACAGTATGCACAAATAATAACAGATTACACCAGGCCCAGTTCCAGATAGTCAAATGTGAAGTGGCAATCAGGAGTGTTAAGGGGGCACATGCCAGTGACTGAAGCGGCTGGGGGGGGGGGGGGGTCACATAATACGACCATCACACCATACGACCGTACAAAGTGAAAGTGAAACTTAAGACGCTTTACTAATTCCTCTATGTCTCCCGTTGTTGTTTCCTTTTCCCTATCTTTGGAAACTTTTATTCGAGGGGGCAGGACCTCTTGTTTGCTCCGCTGCTAGATTCACAATCGTCACTATATAGCGTATCAAACACACGACATTCCTGCAATGGATCACATACTGTGTGGACAAATGTTTGAGCATATTGGAGGTATTTCCCCCCCTTTGAAGAAATGGAAGCTTTGCAAATCTTACAAGTAACCCTGGTGTCATATTTTCACGTGAAATATAACCATACTGCCTCAATGCCATGTTGGGTACATTCTAAACCAAAACAATGCAGCGTATGTGTGATGTCATCATGAATGTGCAACAAAGGCGGAATCGATGAGCAGAATCGTTAAGCAGGCAGGCAAACGATTCCAAGAAATTGAGCTACTGGGAACCGGTTCCCAAAAAGAACCAGTTCTTGATTCCCATCCCTGCAGCAACAGCACCATTTTGCTCAGAAATCCATTATTTCCAATGACAAATAAAGATGTGGCCAGTAGAAAGGAAGCATCCAGTCAGGCATGAATGGCAACGTAGAGGAAAAGCTGATACTGTATACACAACACAAGCAACGAACTTTGTACTGTCATACAGTACCTGCATACAGTCACGGAAAAAATTATTAGACCATCCTTGTTTTCTTCAATTTCTTGTTCATTTTAATGCCTGGTACAACTAAAGGTACATTTGTTCGGATAAATATAATGATAACAACAAAAATAGCTCATTATAGTTTAATTTCAGAGCTGATATCTAACCATTTTCCATGGTTTTCTTGATAAAAACCAAAATCACTTCAGTTCTTACATCAATATCTATGGCATTGTACTGCCAAAAACAGTGCTTTTAGGCATTCCATGTTTACTTTTCTGTCTGTTTTACTCACATGATACACAGGAGTTGGTACTCGATTGCATAACTGTTGTTTTTGATGACTTTTGATGGTCTAATAATTTTTTCCGTGACTGTAGATACAAAGGGACCTAATCATGTTAAGCTTAGTGACAGGGCACATCATGTTATTTTGTGTTATATTGAGTTTTTGTTAAATTGTACACACTGATCCTATAAATAAAGCTAGAAAAAATAATCATCTAAGTGTAGAAAGCCACCTGAATTTTGTGTCTAACATTTATATATGCTGTTATACAGTACCTACTAGGGCTGCTCGATTATAGAAAAAAAAAATAATCATGATTATTTTAGCAATAATTGAAATCACGATTATTAAAAACGATTATTTGTTAACCTTAAAGTTGTTTATTTTTTTCTTGCAAAACAATGTAAAATATACTCTTTAAACATAAATAAAGCTTTTAACCACTAAAACAAAGTATTTTCACTTTTGTACGAAACAAAAAAATCTTTGAATGCAAATAAGTGTACTGTAAATTCAAGTATGTTTCCTTTTGTAAATAAAGAGTGCACTGTAATTAAACTGCTATAGACTTGCCATAGAACTGTAGCAATTAAAAAAAAAAAAAAGCTCACGTAAAGTGCAAATTATAAATTCAAGTATGTTCAATGTAGTATGAAACATAGTAAATTCAGTGGCGTGCCGTGAGGTTTCAGTTCAGGCCTTCTGTATACATCAGCCATCTAGAATACATACGTTAGGGTTATACGGGTTAGGGTTACGTTAATACGGGAGTTGCAGCGTAAAGAGATTCGGAAACTGAAGATTGCATTGCGGACGAAGTTGTAGACGGAGTTGTTTTTATGTGTTTTAGTTTTTCATGAGATTATGATAAAGGTGGCGGTGGTTAAACTTTAGATGGTTACAAAGGTTTGTTGTGTTAGCGGTCGGTGCGGACACAACTACGAAACACTTTTTGCACGTGATGTGTTTTTGCTCTTCGTCGTCTTCATCAAACCCAAAGTGATTCCATACAATTGAATTTGACTTGCCTTTTTTGTTTACCAAGCACTTCTGCTGTGATTCTCCTGCCATTTTTCCAGACCGCTAGGTACAACTTTCCTCTTTGGGTGGACCTGCCGACTAGCTGGCAGCTGTAGCTTAGAGGGGGGCGGGGCAGAGCAGCTCATGGTAGCTTGCGTGTGCATGAATTAAAACAACTCAAAATTAATAATCGTTTTTTCTCAATTACATAATTTTTGTAATCGTTGCATGTAATAATCGAAATCGTAATTGAATTTCGATTAATTGCACAGCCCTAGTACCTACATACATCCAGACGCACAGGAATGAAATATGGTGAAGAAATACTAAGCGAGTACTCTGTGTGTGTGTGTTTGTGTGTGTGTGTTGGCTGTTCTCAGTGGAAGTTGTGGTGTCCAGAGGACGGTGCTCGCTGTCTATAATTACACCTGTCTGTTTCAGCCTCTGGCACCATCCTCAGCTCGAGTAATCTGCTTCCTCAGCCCAGTGTGTGTCTGCGTGCACGAGTGAAAGAGAGATGGTGTGTATGTGCTGCTCTGTCATCAGAATCTTTTGAATGCAGAGGCTCCTATTTGAAGCCCACTTACCACCAAGACAAGCACACACCGACATATACATACACACAGCGACCGCAGAGATGTGGTGTTTTTAAAAAGGTCTGCAGCATTATGTCATGTCTGGTTCAGTGTAAATGTGAAACCACACACGGCCTGCTACTGTTTATATCCAGGCAAATATGTTTGGCATTAGGGATTCACTGACACCTTTTTTTACAGCGATAGCCATTTTTTTTTCATCTTTTTTTTTTTTTTTTCACTTATTACTATTAAAAAGTTAGTGTCACATGGTGCGTTTATATTTTTGCTCAGTGTACCTAATTAATTAAATTCTTAAAGCAGCAATTTATATAGCATTTCACAGGACCATCAGACAAAGCATCCATTAATTGTATTTAAAGAAACTAATCCATTTGCCCCATCTTATTATATAAAGTTCAGTTTGCAGCCTTGGAATAAATGTTAATCTCTCCATTTAGTGAATTTCATCAACAGTTTAGAGTGTCTTTCTTCATAGATCAATCTGTGTGGCCATTAATCACACAGGGGAACATTTAGAGATTTGCAGTTCCATTTGTAACAGAAAATCTTACATTCTTTTTATTTTTCAGTGTAGAGATTACTTGGCTCACCTTCAACCTGCTGAATAATATCTACATTATCATATGCAAAGTAGCAGAAGCAGAGAAACTGTTGCCGCTTCTGGACAAAAATGAACTAAAAATGCTACTTTAAATGCTGACACAAGCTGCTGTAAATATTTTCTCTTTAGTTTTTCCTCAATGACTCTTCCCCAGCATGTATTGTACGAGTTCAAATGTGGGGCAAGGGAAATTTCTTAATGGACAAGTAAACAAACATGCAGACAGAAACATTCAGGTCACTTAATCTAATAATGACTCCTGATGAACAGCCACAGTCATTCCTTCTATGTGGTCAGTGTTGACGGACAGGAAATTTCCCTCTTCCCAAAATTGTGCAGTTGCGTGTGCTGTTTTTGAACAGACTCTTCTTCACATTGGCATTAGTTTGCAAAAAAGAGCGTGTATGTGTAGGTATGCCTTTAAATGTGTTGGTCATAGGGGCGTCCTGAGTATGCAAAGGGCATTCACTACATTAAAATACAGACACAGTTTTATTTTTATTATAACCTTTATTTAACCAGGAAAAAAAGCTAACTGCAATTAAAAATGTGTTTTTCAGGAGTGTCCTGGCCAAGACAGCAGCAGCAGCAGGTGCAGAACACAGCAAAACTCAAAATCTTACCAAGTGTTTTTTTTCTCATTTCTAGTCAAAATGTTTCATCACACTTAAAATAAGACATAATCATCTAAAGAGTAACTTTTCAGTGAGGTATAAGAACTTATTTTTAGACAATAGATCTTGAAAATCTTATACCAAGAAATCTTACCAAGATCCTTTTTACTTGTTCCATTGGCAGATTTTTTTTTTTTTTTTGCTTGAATTAAGCAAAAGAACAATCTCGAGTTAAGCAAAAAAAATCTTGAATTAAGCAAAAAAAAATCTTGAATTAAGCAAAAAAAAATCTTGAATTATACTGGGAAGCTGCAACAGTTTCTCTGCTTCTGCTAGTTTGCATGTTATAATGTAGATATTATTCAGCAGGTTGAAGGTGAGCTAAGTAATTCCTGCACTGAAAAATAAAAAGAATGTAAGATTTTCTGTTACAAATGGAACAGCAAATCTCTAAATGTTCCCCTGTGTGATAAATAGCCACACAGATTGATCTATGAAGAAAGACACTCTAAACTGTTGATGAAATTCACAAAATGGAGAGATTAACATTTATTCCAAGGCTGCAAACTGAACTTTATATAATAAGATGGGGCAAATGGATTAGTTTCTTTAAATACAATTAATGGATGCTTTGTCTGATAGTCCTGTGAAATGCTATATAAATTGCTGCTTTAAGAATTTAATTAATTTGGTACACTGAGCAAAAATATAAACGCACCATGTGACACTAACTTTTTAATAGTAGTAAGTGTTGTACATTGTATTAAATCGCACACAGTTTATTCTGTTGATCAGTGTGGTACAGATTACCGTCCATTAGAACATGATAGTGGTGTCTGGGATTCAGGGTCATTCATGTCGACACGGTGGGGGTCCGCTGATTGAAATCACCGCTCCATATCTCATGTGTCCATCAGTGGCTTCCCGTAGAGCAACACATCGTCTTCTCATCGAGTTGACAATATTGTCAATTGTGACCTGTGGAATGTTATTCCACTCCTCTTGAGAGCCACACAGAGCTGTGGGATATTATCCGGAACTATTCCTGCATGATTTGCGACATCTGTGGCATGGTGACATCTGAGGAAATGGGACATTTTGAGGTGTCCTTTTATTGTATCCAGTATAAGGAGGGCCTGAATACTGTTAATACTGTTTGAGCAGCGTCTGGACATGCCACACCTGTGTTGTGGGTGGAATCACTAGAACACTGAGCAAGTGCTCACTCGAAGAGATGGACACAAAGTTTGTTCGTAAGTCAAGAGAATTAGCCATGTCTAACAATTACAAGACATCATGAGCTTATTTTTGGCTGCACATCTTGAGTTACACAAATACTGTACATTGTGCATTTATATTTTTGCTCAGTATAACTTGATTGCTATTTCATAACTGTAGCCTAAATTATCTTTACTATTAGATTGTGACTATGGTCGGTTGCCGATTGTTGTTTATGTTCTGTATGACAAAATGATAAATAACTAATAAAAACTAAATGTCAATGTTACGGTCTCCAAACAGTAAGAAAGTAAATCGGCTCAAAGGGAACGGAGACCGCAACATAAAGAAAGGACACCATAGAAATTAAATGACTTTAAGGATTTTATTAATCAAACTAGAAGCACTCGGAGAGCGCAGACCTCCGCCAAGGCTGATCAGTGCCCCCCCCCCCCCCCCCCCCCCCGTGGGCCCCCCCACCCCCGATCACCACCAAAATTTAATCATTTCTTCCTTATCCCATTTCCAACAAACCCTGAAAATTTCATCCAAATCTGTCCATAACTTTTTGAGTTATGTTGCACACTAACGGACAGACGAACAAACAAACAAACAGACAAACAAACAAACCCTGGCAAAAACATAACCTCCTTGGCGGAGGTAATTAAACAAAAGTAACCCAATGAATCAACAATGAAGTCATTTAAGAAAATAATAAACTCAAAAGGCAATACATACCAAAAATGAACTCAGTGAACCAAAAAGACCTGGAGGTGCCGGAAAAAAATAAATGAAATGCAGGGGGAAGGCAGGCCACCACCTATAGGGACGTAGACGCTGCTCCCCCTCCCTAACTGAAAAGAACTTCTCCACTAAATCTAAAATGAAAAGTTTGACCACCGGCCACCGCCAGGCCAAACTAAAAGAAATTAACTTAAATGTCAACTAAAAAGAAAGAGGGCTTCCTAGCCTAAGGCTTCAGCTGTGTCTGGAGGGGTTTCCTGCATCTGGGTCTCGCGAGGTGTTCGTTTGACTGGCTTTTCTAGCTGGCTGACAAGCTGGTTCAGCTGATCATCGGCAGGTGTGTCACCTGATTGAAAGAGCCACAAACAGGGTCACACAGTACACGATCTCATGGCCCCACGCAACAGTCAAAAAAAAAAAAAAACCCTCCTAACAAAATGTACTCTTCAATGACATTCTCAGCAGGTATACGCAGCCTCTCTGTAGGTGTCTCTTCATTCTCCTCTCTGTTCCTCTATTAGGTGTTTAGCGGAAAGCGTCCAGATGGAGGAGACTTCCCCCAGCAGGGCCAACCGGCGTCCTCCTTCCGAAAGCTGTCTCCCACACCTCCCCTGGGTCTAGGGGAGGGAGTCCTGGCTGCACAGCCTGGTGGTAGCGCTCCGCTCGATGGGCAACAGGCTCTGACCTGCCTCATCCCCGAGAAGGATCTGACGCTGTTTGAGAAACTCGGAGACGGCTCATTTGGTGTGGTGAAAAGAGGAGAGTGGCTTACACCAGCAGGAAAAGTGGTAAGAAGACGCACACCTGTCAAAATGATGGAATACCTAAAAAAGATGAGGTTTCTTTGTAAGGGATGTTTTGACTTGGGGTATGTTGACAGCAGTATTTAGTATTATTTATTTGCACATCACAAACAACAAGAAAAAAACATTGTCATGCAAGTAATTCCATTGTGCAGGAGAGAATAGATGCCAAAAAAGACTTCTAGAAATACCTCCCCAGAAATAAACAATACACATAAAAGAAATAAAGAATAAGAATACCATAGAACAGAAATAATTATAAGTAAAAAATACAAAAATGCTAATTAAATGATATACAGCCTTACATTTTTTCATAAATTAGAGTCATTTTCAGATGCTTTTTAAATAATGACAAAGAAGATGTTGATTGAAGTTCAGGATGTAGATTATTCTAAAGACGTGGTCCATAATATTTTAGAGAATACTGACTGACAAAGTCCAGCAGTACGGAAGATGAAATTTGCTTGAGTATCACGTAGGATAATTGTGAATAACAGAAGACAACATAAAAACGTTCTGGAAAACTTTACAACACAATAGTGCAGTTCTTTGCCATAAAATGTGCTCCATGCAATTTTGTTTTAAGAAAGAGGGACAGGTGCATGACTCTATCCTTGCACTTGTGTTGTCTTTATGGTGAATTAATTATATAACTCCAAAATTAACAGAATTTTTCCAGATAATCATGCCAGTCTGCACTCAAAGTTTGTGTTACAGAGTGAATTTGGCATTTTAATGTGTTAGTTTCAATACAGACTAACAAGCAACTCTTGCATTGTGGAAGGTACAGTTTTGTCAGGGCAGTCTGGTCACTTAGAACAAAATGACATGACTTATTTGTACGTACAGTCGCAGAAAAAATTAGTAGACCATCAAAAGTCATCAAAAACAATGGTTATGCAATCAAGCACTAACTCCTGTGTGTATCATGTGACTAAAACAGACAGGAAAGAAAACATGGAATGCCTAAAAGCACTGTTTTTGTCAGTACAATGCCATAGATATTAATGTAAGAAGTGAAGTGATTTTGGTTTTTATCAAGAAACCATGGAAAATGGATAGATATCAGCTCTGAAATTAAACTCTTATGAGCTATTTTTGTTGTTATCATTATATTTGTCCAAATAAAGGTACCTTTAGTTGTACCAGGCACTAAAATGAACAAGAAATTGAAGAAAACAAGGGGTGGTCTAATAATTTTTTCCGCAACTGTAAATCTTCATATTTTCCAGCTGAACGTAGCTGTGAAGTGTCTGAAAACCGATGTGCTCAGCCAGCCTGATGCTCTGGAGGATTTCATCTGTGAGGTCAACGCTATGCACTCCCTGGACCACCAGAACCTCATTCGCCTCTACGGTGTGGTGCTCACACACCCTATGAAGATGGTAGTGAACACACAGAAATGCACACACATAGGGAGAGATACCGTGCTTGCAGTTTACTCATGTTCTCACAATGTACAGGGGTAGGGGAAAAAAAAGAAGTTAATGCTCCCTACTGCACATGCTCTGTTCCATCAAAGTCTAAAGTGGATGTTACAGCAAAATAATGAAACACATCCAGGACGTCACATGAAACTACAGCCCGACCGATATGGGATTTTTGGGGCCGATACCGATATTGGGGGCTAAAAAAAGCCGATATCCAATATATCAGCCGATAACCGATATATCGGCCGATATATGAAATAAGAACATTGATCTACACAGGATATAATAATCTTATATTAGATAATTGTGGACAAGTGGATTAACAGTTGCATAAACCTTTGTTTATCTCACAAATATAATTTCCACAACATATTGGACTAGTATGTGACCTGTGTAGAACCACGGTGTTGTAGATGTGCTAGTTTTTATGCTGGGGAGAGCAGACTTTTGAAAAAGATGTGAGTAGCGGTCCGTGATTTTATGATTGTGTGTGTGTGTGTGTGTGTTTGGGGGGGGGGGGGGGGGGGGTGTTACTTTTTCTTGTTAACAGCAAACAAAAAATGCATTTGTTTGTGTCCATCTGATGCAGCCACACCTTTTGAAACAAAAACATATTTTTACCTCCGCCAAGGAGGTTATGTTTTTGCCAGGGTTTGTTTGTCTGTCTGTCTGTCTGTTTGTCTGTCCGTTAGTGTGCAACATAACTCAAAAAGTTATGGACAGATTTGGATGAAATTTTCAGGGTTTGTTGGAAATGGGATAAGGAAGAAATGATTAAATTTTGGTGGTGATCAGGGGTGGGGGGGCCCACGAGGGGGGGCCACTGATTAGCCTTGGCGGAGGTCTGCGCTCTCCGAGTGCTTCTAGTTCTGCAAATATTTCCTGATATTTGAGATTTTGTAAAATTTTTAGGGTGTCCAAAAACTTTTTTCCGCTATTGTATATGCCAGTTGTGTGCATTTATACCAGCACACTGTACACCAGAAATGTCTTATTCACACTGGACTTTGGATGACCTTAAGTTCTCTTTATATCAGGCTGAACTGCTCAAAGTTTTAATGATGGCCAGAACAGAGGCAGGAAAGAAGGGAGAGGGAAGGAAGAATGAAGGGCTAAAATGGGAGATGACCTTTTTGCCTCATTGTTTTTGACCTTTTACACACTCTCCCTCCCTTGTCCTTGTTCAATAGGTGACGGAGCTGGCTCCTCTGGGTTCCCTGCTGGAGCGTTTGAGATGTGTTCGTCCACAAGGCCCAGTGTTGATCCACACTCTGTGTCAGTATGCTGTGCAGGTGGCCTGTGGCATGGCCTACCTGGAGCAGAGAAGGTTCATCCATAGGGACCTGGCAGCCAGGTAAGAGGACTATAATAAGTTTTCAACAGTTATAGAGGGTGTGCATGTGACATCACTGCTAGCGGAAGTCACCGCGGTTACACCCACTGAGTGGCAGAAAGAGGGAGATGAGCAGCGGCTTTGGCTTGAATACTGCGAAAACTTTAGAGCAATCTAAAAAATGGGGCAGAGCTGTTGTGCCATTGATTGCACAAATGGGTTTAAAAAGCACTTGGAGCTATCGTTTTAGCGGCGACCTAAAGCCAAAGACAGAAGAAGGAGATGGATCGCTGCAATTCGTAGAAATAACTGGAATCCAGGCAATGAACCCTGGATTTGTGTCAGGTAACGTTAATTTATGCTGTATTCTTGCATAAAATCATACCTTAAATTACATATCATTTTGGCTAACGTTACCTCTTAGTAAAGCTCTTAATGTTAGCATCTGTCATTTAGTTCTATATTTGATAACTGAAATGTTTTTTGTCTTCAATTGTGTGATTCTGAACCTTGTGCTCTACATGATTTGTAAACTAGCTTAAACTGAGGCTAACCTAGTTTTCCAAATAAGGGGGTACTCTAGCATAAAGCTGTTGCAGCTGTGTTGGATCAAGTATTTGATGTGAACTCTACTTAAATCTCCACAGTACCAGTAGATCATCCACTCACTTGGGTCAATACTAAGGGTTCAACTCCAGTAAATCAGTAGTGAACTGTGAGCACTACTGCTGGGCCTTTACCTTGGAAATCACCGCCAAGAAAATACGTCTGCACTGACATAAAACCTCCAAAACAATAGTATGTTGAACTGAAAGCACTCACCAGCTGTAATCCTCTAATTAACGATGACAAGGATGTCGACAACTCTTTGTCTTTTGTATGCTTTCAGCCTTTGCATTGTGGATTTTCCCGGCGTTGAAACCAGGTTCCTATAAATGTCAGGATACGTGATTTCCAGCCACATATCAATGTTCGTAGACCACTTGTTGTTTGGTAGCTTGTATGGATCCATGTCCAGTCCAATTGTCTTTAATTTCCTGTTATATTCCACATTTTTCCCGGTCTTGCTGTAGTTACTGCTATGCTCCACCATGTTGAGAAGGTTTGTTTTTGCCACTCAGTCTGACTTAGAGGGGCGTGGCCCAGGGGGGAAGTGATGTATGTGCATTCCCTCTATACTATGTCAGACTGTAAAGAAGGCAAAGTCCTCAGATTCTTTAGTTGTTCTTTTTCTCAGACATTTTATTGGCATGTTGAATTAGTTATATTGCTTCTCCTTCTCATTTCTCCTCCACCCACACTTTACAGGCCTTTATAGCAGGACCTGGCCCTCTATAAAAATGAGTCACAGCTTGGCCAGCTGTACTGGGTGGTCTGAGTTCTTGGTCTTGTCCAAATTAGTCACTTTCACTTAAAAGTTGACACCGTATAAATGCCTGAGAAAACCCTAAATGACGGGTAAAAATGAGTCATTTCGTAGTTAAGGCTATTATGAAATAGTAATTACTGAACATTTCACTAACAACGTGCCAAACAGACAATAATTCAAGCTGTGTCTTTTTCACTGCTGGAGTTTGAAATTAAAACTCATCAAACCAGACAGCTTTCCTCATGCAGCACATCTTAGGTTTATTTAATGTTTTTCATTTTTAATACCTTCCGTGATAAATATTTGAGTAATGCAATGTTTAACTTGAAAACATAAGATTACAGTAAAAGTAAAGGGTTGAACTCATTCTCCTCAGGAACATCCTGCTGGCCTCAGCTCACAGAGTGAAGATTGGAGACTTTGGCCTGATGAGGGCGCTGCCTAACAACCATGAGCACTATGTCATGCAGGAGCATCGCAAGGTTCCCTTTGCATGGTGAGTGACTGGGAACAAACAAAAGCTGTAGTTAGAGAAGATACGATGGTGATGAGCTGTGTTAGAGGTTAGAGTGTAATTGTGATTTATTTTTACTTTGACAAATGTGACTGATCAAATCCAGCTGTGTGAAATAGTCACTTAGGTGGTAAACTGTACATGTGCTTGCACAGTTTTAGTCAAGTTTCCAGACGATGCACATTACAAACAAGCAAAAAATGTTTCTGTGACTTTCCTCATTGAATTCATACATGAAAGAGAGGATTTACCTTTGTCATAAATGCAAATAAGTAGTTTAACATTTAAAGTTTGACATTGATCTTCCTGCAGGTGTGCTCCTGAAAGTCTGAAGACCAGAACATTTTCTCATGCAACAGACACATGGATGTTTGGAGTCACTCTGTGGGAGATGTTCACGCATGGCCAGGAACCTTGGTTAGGTCTGAATGGGAGCCAGGTAAACACATACAGATAAATACCGCATCATAAGTACACAGATGGATACAAAAACAGTCATTCTTACTCTGTTTATTTAATAGGAACAGTGCATGTTTGCAAAGCTCAGAATAAAAATGCAGGGTATAAACATGCCAGATTTTCACAAAATTACTTGGTACATAATACACAATAGACTCTCTGCATGTAAAAATACCTACCTCACTTATATATATTCTGCAGTCTGTTAATTTTTACTCAAACATTTTTTTTTTATGTAGATTCTGCATAAGATTGACAAAGAAGGTGAGCGGCTGCCTAAGCCTGAGGACTGTCCACAGGATATTTATAATGTGATGCTGCAGTGCTGGGCTCAAAAACCAGATGACAGACCTACCTTTGTTGCTCTGCGAGAGTTCCTACTTGAGGTAGGAGGGAGTCATTTACACTGAACACAGTGCAAGCACAACAAGGGAAAGATACAGTTTCCAGTCATCATTTGAATGGGTTTTCAGCTCCACCTAGTGGACCTTCTGCAAAGTAAAAATGACAATGTTTTTTTGACTCGCTTGTTTTGTTTTTTTTTCCCCAGACCATGCCTACAGACATGTGCGCTCTGCAGGACTTTGAAGAAGCTGACAAACTCCTGATCCAGATGAATGATGTCATCACCATCATAGAGGGGAGGTGTGTATTTAAGACTCATCCTCCATATTAATAGCTTTTAACCCTTTCATGCATAGTATTCAGTACAGTGGACAGTTATTCTACAGCTGCTCTCTTATATATTCATGGATTTTGTTGTTTTAGTTCCATATCAGCCAGCACAGTGGACGCTTATGCATCATCCTAAACACTGCAATTCATGCCATTACTGTAACTTTGCTGTTCTTGATAAACCTGACCTGCAGTAACATGTTTGAGTGTAAATTAATTGCTTGTTATTGTTATTATATTGTAATTAACCTTTTTTTTTTCTTTTTTTTTTTAAACAAAAGGGTTTTTTTTGCATATTATCTCTATGAAATGAGTAATGACTGGTATTAAAGTATGTTAAAATGTGAGAAAACATCAGATTAGCAGCATTAAAAATGTTTTTATTTCATAGTTTTCACACAGTATATCAGTAAATACATGTTTCTTTGCTCTAAAAATGAAAGGCATGGTGTCCAGCTGAGTGGACATTTTTGCAACTCCATGAAAAATAGGTTTATAAGAAAATTTTCTGTAGGCATGTTTTTTCATGCCTAAAGAGGGATGAAAATGCTCAGGAAAAAAACCTTGATAAAGATTCTCATAATTCATGCATGAAAGGGTTAAACTAACAAAGTTGAGATGTTTAACTTCCTTATTACTTATGACTAAATAGACCTTTAATTTGTAATCTAGCATAGAATTATTCCACGTTAAGTAGCTTCATTGGGTGCACATCTCACTCATAAAAATGTGGGCTGTCCATGTTTCAGGGCAGAGAACTATTGGTGGCGAGGTCAGAACAAGCGGACTCAAAAAGTTGGCCAGTTCCCCAGAAATGTGGTAACAGCAGTCGCTGGTTTATCAGCTCATGACATTAGCCGGCCACTGAAAAACAGCTTCATTCACACCGGCCACGGAGACACCAACCCTCATCGCTGCTGGGGCTTCCCCGACAGGATTGATGAGTAAGGGTTTTCTTCTGTTTAGTATTGAACCATTTGTGTCTATAGTGTCAGTATCAAATTGTGAAAGTTATCCACAGTTTTGGCAGCGGGAGTTTGTCAACATCAGGATTTCTCTGAGATCTAAGAGTAGTAATGTAAAACAAACACCAATAGGTGGCAGTAGCACACTATTTGACACTTCCACTCGGTTGTGGTAGAAGTGTTACACCAGACTAACATTTAATCTGTTGGATTACCTGTCGCCTCAGTTTGTACCTCGGGAATCCCATGGATCCCCCTGACGTTCTGGGACTAGACCTCAGCGCTGCTCGACCCACACAGCTCCCAGGACGAGCTAAAAGTGAGTAAATAAACTTTTAATAAAGACTTAACAACATGCCTAACTCTTTAGGGGATTGGTAAAACATGAACGTACAATGAAAACTGCTGTCTAGTACTGGTCTCTGTATTAATATTTCATGAACTAAATAAAAATAACCTTCTTATATCATCTTTGGTTGTGGGACTTTTCCCCATTATTTACAACAGACACTAAGATTCTAAAAGTTAAGGCTGTGTACGTCTGGCCTCAGAAGAGGAACCACTAAAAGAGCTTACTTTTCTTTTTTTCTCGCTTACTTTCAAAGCTCTGACATTTGCTTTATGCTTTTTCCTAACCTTTTTCTTCAATGCTGTTTTCACTTTTATTTCCTTTGTTTCTCCTTGGCTCTGCGGCGGTGCTATTTTGTTTTTTTATTTGTCCAGAGGAGCCTCCTCCCCGCCCTCCACAACCAGCAGTGTTAATCAAGAGTAAGTCTGGTTTCTCTCAGCAGCTCCTCACCCATTGCTCCTGCCCTCTATGTTCCCTCTTAGCTCCACTCTTCAAAGGTACATCTCACATTTTGCCTGTTTAGTGTCTGCAGTGGTTGTGCCTTGTTTTATTTGCCATCCTTTACTCCATCTCTTCATCTCTAACAGGTGTGCAGTGTTCTTGCTGTGCACTATACTTAACCTCCAACTGTTTGTGGAGTGGCATGTGGTTTGTAGTAGATGGTGTGACATGACTTTTAAGACTTTCAGCGTCGAAAGGAGTATTCACATTCATGCGTTTCTGTTTTCAGAACCTTGCTATGATCCAGTAAATGAGGATGAGGATCTGACTTCTGCAGGACTAAAGAGATTATCGCTCCGCAAAACAGGTTCCGTCAAAGGCCTCAAACTGAAACCTGCCGCATGGGTCTCTGCATCAAAACAGGGGGGCGGTCGGATTTTAGGGCAAAACCCTAACAGTGAAGTGTCCCTCATTGACTTTGGGGAGGAGTTCCCTCCACCCACACCCTCCCCGTCTCCTGTGGTGGAAATTCAGATCCCATCGTTGGCAAAGTTGGTTTTGGAAGCAGAGAACATCCTGGACCGTACTCCACCCCAGAGCCCCTCTAGATCATTACCCCGCCCCCTCCATCCTACACCAGTAGTAGACTGGGACGCCCGACCATTACCCCCACCCCCAGCTTATGACGATGTAGCCCAAGATGAAGATGATATGGAGGTAAGTAGGAGCTGATACATATTAAATTGTATTATATCAGTAAATGTGATGATTAAAACTTGAATATGTATCCTTTAGTGTGTATGTGAGCCCTGAAAGGGTTCCGTGAGTCCACCTTAAACTGCAGGAGTCTGTTTAATGTTTTACTGCTACTATTAAGTCATGGTGTTGATCTTAAAATGAGTTTGTGCTGCATGCGTGCAACTCTGGATCTCTGTGGACGTCATAGTTGATGTATCAAGATCTTCAGATTAGAGCCAGTGTTTAGTGATGCTAAGCTGTTCTGTTTTATAATTTTCAATATGCAGTTTATCATGTTCGGTGTTATTTATCTTAGTGTTGAATAAGCAAAGCTGTGACGCTGAGTGTGTGCACTGGGTTCCTGAGCTGTAGACAAACCCATGAATTAACAGATAAGGTGTGAAGAGAGTGACAGACTAATCCTCTGTTCTGCTTGAAAAACGGATGCTTGCAGTTTGACTATTTCTGTTGAGAGTAAGTCATCATCCGCCACAATATTTTTGGTTTGTGATAAAACTAAAAATATTGAAATTACTTACTAAATATGCTTTGGCGGCTGTTAATATATCTGGGCGGTCTGCCCATGTACAGACTGTTTGTGGGAAACACTTTTTTATGCTTTTGCATGATTTTATTAATATAAAATTCATCCATTCAGGCAAAATATATTAAGATCTTTACTTTATCCATTACATTATATCATGGTTATAATAGTTTTGGATTTTTCATTATAGTTTAGTTTTATTTAGTTTTGACTTTTTTTTCTCTAATTTAGTTAGTTTTAATTCGTTTTTAGAGCAGGTTTGCTAGTTTTTATTAGTTTTCATTTTTTTGTAAATGCTTACTTTTAGTTTAGTTTTAGTATTAATTTTAGTTTTGTCATATCTTTTATCTTCTTCGCCGTCATATTCAAATAAATCCCGTACAGGACTCTGCTTTCTCCCAACTTTAGTCTCCATGTTTCCAGGTAGAGTGGGGATGAGAAGACGACTAAACGACAAGTGACGAGAAGTAACGGCCCATATGGTGCCGCTAGCTAAAATTGCTTGAGCGAAACAAATTGATTTCGTATCAATCCGACGTTGACAAAGACAAAAACGAAGGGAATTTTATCCATAATTTTTATACGTTTTAGTTAGTTTTGTAAGCGCACAATACAGTTTCAGTTATCGTTTTTTCTTTTAATTATAGTTTTTATTTATTTCAGTTAATGAAAATGTTTTTACAATTCTAATTTTCGTCATTTCGTTAGTTTTCGATAATGATAATAACCTTGCATTATATGTATGTACTGCAGCTGTGTACCAAACAAACCAGTATGATCTTGTCTCTTCATAAAGGTGAGCTCCATCAACAGCACAGAGCAGCTGCATGGAGAGGAGCAGAGTGAAGTTTGTAACACAGACGAGGCTCTTCCCTCTGGACAGAAGGTAGAGGGTGAGACTCTGGTCTCCAGGGGTCCTGACAGACCCGGCCTCGAGGATAATCTCTTTCTTCCAACCAAACACAGTCAGGGTCTGTCCACATCATTCTCACAATCAGCAGAAATCTTTCAAGAACTTCAGCAAGAGTGCATGAGGAGGCTTCATGTTCCCGCTGTTGGCAATGCTCCACCAAGTTCCTCTTCACAGACGTCGACCTCATGTCCACAGACCCAGGACGGATCCCAGCCCAGTGTCCTGTCCTCTGAGGACAAACCTCAGATCCCTCCCCGTGTCCCCATTCCCCCTCGGCCCATGAAAAGAGGAGACTACAGCTCTGCCCGCTGGTCACGAGACCTTTCCCTGTCCCCCTCACCAGCTGATGCCACAGAGGACGTTTCATGCCAAGACCAGGACAGACCACCTCAAATCCCACCTCGAGACCCTTTATCTCAGCCGGGGTCCAGGACTCCCAGCCCCATGGGTCTTGTAGTGGGCTCCCCTCAGCCAAGAGTCTACTCTGTCAGCCCCACGACCTCCTGTCCCTCCACACATACCTACGGATCCTACCTCTCCACCTCTCCAGGGAAACTCATGCCTACAACACACAGCTTTGCCTCAGATCCTAAATATGCTGCACCCAAAGTGATCCAGGCCCAGGCACAAGGAAAGGACTCTAACAAGGGCCCCTGCATCCTCCCCATTGTCCGAGATGGACGGAAAGTCAGTAACACCCACTATTACCTTCTACCAGAGAGACCCCCATACCTTGACCGCTACGACCGCTTTTTCAGGGAGGCAGAGAGCTTACCTGTCAGCGGCGTGGAGGAAAGGCATGTGCGCCAAGCCAACACAGCCACTGTCAGACCGATGGTGGTGAGCAGCCAGACGCTCCAGGGACACGCCCAGGGACAGGGCCTCGTCCAGCCCAAAGAACTGAAGGCTAATTTCTCCTCCAACAATAACAGCAGTCTGGGTGGGCCTCGGTCAGGGATGAAGACATCAGTTAGCCTCCCTCGTGTGTGTTCGGACGGGCTGACTGCACCTGTACTCCCTGCCTCCTGTACCAGGACAGACGGAGGAGGGAACTCAGCTGACAGGGTCAGGATGGTAAGGTCACAGTAATTTGGTTTCCACGGCTTTCCTACTGTTTATATAATTTTATTAGGTGAGTCTCATGATGAGAGATAGTGTAATGAACTGTCTCTGAAATACACTTAAAAGATGACCTCATGTCCTTCTAAAAGGGATAGTTTGGATTATTTAAGGTAGGGTTATATGAGTTACTAATTCATAGTCAGTGTATTACCTGTAGGGGTGTGTATTTGCAAGAATCTGGCAATACGATACAAATCACAATACTAGGGTCATGATACAATATATCACGATATATCATGATACTGTTAAAAAGGCAATTTTTTGTTTGTTTCTTTTTTTAAAATGATTATTTCCTGGAAGAATTGAATTGCACCAAAAATATGCACAAATACTAAACACATTTTTATTTGATCACAACAGGATCTAATGCTATATCACAAAATGTTCCTTATTAAAACTTAAGTTATGTTTTACAGACATTACAGATTACAGATCCTTCTCAAATGTTCATATTCTATTAATTCACGACTAATATCAGAACATTATTTTTGTGCATTCCCGATAAAGGAGTTAGCATCTGCCTCTCAGACAGTAAAAAGTGCTTTTAGGATGCTTCAAATAACCATTATTTAATACAATAGTGTTCAATAATAATGAATAAGATATAAACAATAAAGAAAACCAAAAAACAAAAATGAACCTCCGCTATATCTGCATTTGAATAAATACCTAAAAATATCAATACAGTACTTTTTAATATCGATACAGTATTGTGAAATGAAATATCGCGATATACTGCAGAACCGATATTTTCTAACTCCCCTAATTACCTTTAGACGACAATCAGCACAACCTTATTTTGGAGCAGCATAAAGGGGAAAAAAAAGAAATGTGGTATTTTAATCACCCAGATAAAAAAAAAAAGATGAAGTCTAAAAAAAAACTCATCTTTTTACTACGTGATCTTACCCTCAATTCACGTTTTCTTGTGGCGCTACATTTTCCGAAGTGTTCATAGAAACATATTCCTACACATTAACACAGTAAAACTCATCTGCATCATTCAGAGTTAGAAAGGGCTGGCTGATGGCAAGATAAAACTGTGAGAAAGTTCAAAATTTATTGAAAATATTGATACTGATTCTGTTTTTTGTTTTGAAAGGTGGTCCTGTTTTTTTAACTGGGTTTTGCTCCAGGCTCTGTTCACAGCAGTACATTTGTTTTCTTCTGTGCCCGGTACACTTGTCTCCTATTCAACCCCACTTCAAAAACCTCCAGACTATCCCCGACTGCTTCTTTGGTTTTGTAAATCATGCATTAGTTATTTCTTCAGCCCTGCTAGTTACTTTAACTTTTGATCGTCACTTGTAAAAATCTGTGTTGCTTGTTTACTAGGGGTGTAAGAAAATATCGGTTCTGCAATATATCATATTTCACAATTCTGTATCGATATTAAAAAGTACTGTATCTATATTTTTAGGTATTCATTCAAATCATTCAAATGCAGATATTGGAGGTTTTTTTAAATTTTTTCGTTTTTCTTTTATGTTTATATTTTATTTATCGTTATCTAACACTCTTTTGTTAAATAATGTTAGTTCCTTTGTTGGGATTGCACAAAAATAATGTAATGTTAGTTATGAACTAATAGAATATGAACTTTTAAGCAGGATCTTAAACTGTAATGTCTGTAAAACATGATTTAAGTTTTAACACAGGAACATTTTGTGATATAGTGTTAGAACCTGTTCTGATCAAATAAAAATGTGTCTAGTATTTGTGCATATTTCGGGTGTAATTCAATTCTTCCAGGAAATAATCATTTTAAAAAGAAACAAAGAAAAAAATTGCCTTTCTAACAGTATCGTGATCCTCATATTGTGATTTGAATCGTATCGTCAGATTTTTGCCAATACACGACCGTATTGTTTACTGAACACTTTCATGTGCACACCTATGCAGGCAAATGGTAACTTTCCTCCCACAGACAATAAACACAGTTGAACTATTTTGAACTTCTGGCACTTATACCACACATCTGTCACAGTTGAATGAATATCCTCCCTTTTCAAGTACAATTAATGATCGGAATTAAATTTTCATTCATGTGTAACTGCAAAAAAAAAATCATATGCAAACTGGATATATACTTATGAATGCCAATGAATCAAGACAAATATTCTAAATGGAAAGTCCTATTTGAATATATTCAGTGACAACATTTAACATGTTCTGCTGTTTAATTTCTCTTCATAATTAAAAAAAAAAAAAAAAGCATAAGAATATTAAAACTTTTACTAACTTAATTAAAAATATGCTAGCGCACTTCAGGGACAAAGGCCGTATTAGTTTTTGCAGAGGTTAATTTAAAAAGACGAGGACCTTTTGCTAGTCAATTGATTTTTCCCACATATTGAACTGCATTGAACTGAAGTCAGGATCACTGCAAAGGCTCTACATTGATCAGGCACTTGGCATTTTGTAGTGGATACTGATATCTGTGGGCTGCTTACGAGGTGCAAGGAGAGAGAGTGATTGATTTTTTCCAGTATTGATAAAGTGTACATCAATCACATATTTATGGCCGTGCTTGAAAGTTTGTGAAACTTTTTATTATTTTTTCATTTTTTTTGCATAATTATGTCGCGTGAACTGATCAGTGGTTGAAACATCGCAGTTACTTATAGTGAAAAATGATCCAATCTTTATCCAGTTTGAAGAGCATAGAAAGGGAAGGCTGAGTTTCTTTGGCTGGTAAATTCAGATTAGTTTTTAGGAAGGACTCCCTCCACCTTTAATAATTAAATTACTATTGTTTAATGCAGCGAGAGAAGATCATAAGGGGGAAGTTAAAGTATTAAAGTTTGTGCTGGTTGTAAAAACATTGATTATAAGTTGAGAATCAAAGACTACACTCCTATAAAGTCCTATTATTACATGTGAAGACGCGATAAAAGATATTTTTTATTTGTTAAATTAAAAGAATACTCTAATACTTGATTCAATTCACTTTAATCCTATAGCACATTTAAACAAGAACATTTCCAAAGTGCTGCACATTGTAAAAAACAAAATAATTACAAGAAATACACTAAAAACAATTAATAAGTACATAGAACTACAACAATGCTAGAAATAAAACAATAATAATGCAATGATAATACCAGTAGATTAACAGATAGATAAATATGAATACATACACTATAGATGAATTTATCCAAAGTAAATGAGTTGGTGTCTATGCGCTCTTAATATTTAGGTTTAGACCTACTGCTGAAAATCATAGGTTGTGCTGTTTATTGCAGAGACTTACTTTGGTGTTTTTATCTGATTTAGGTGCAGGAGGCAGTTCATGGTGTGACGATAGAGGAGTGTCAGGCTGCACTTCAGAACCACAACTGGAATGTCCAGAAAGCTGTGCATTACTTAAAGGTGAGCTCTTCATTAGCTCATAGTTTACCTGTACTATGAAAGCAAGCGCATGGTTTTGACACAGTTAGTGTTTCCTTGTGTTTGCTGTCAGCACAGTAATAACTATAAGGAAGTGTTTTCATTCATTCTCCAAACTGCTTTGTCCTCGAGAGGGTCGTGGGTATACCCAGGACATGTCCCCAGTTCAGAAACTGTCTTTCATAAAGGTTTTATAAAATACCATATAAACAATACAATACTTGTAAAGCTTCCTATGGCAAAGAAAATGTTTTTAAATAAGGCAGCAACATTAAATGGTTTCAGTCCATCAAAATAAAGGCCTTATGGTGCGAATGTTGGCAGTTCTATAATTATTGGAGAGAACTCAAGTCCACAGTGGTAACACTGCTGCAGAAAGGTCCTTGGAGATCATGTTTACTTCCCTGGTTAGGCCTCGAGTCCTTTTATTTATACGTTTTTCAATAAGATGTTTCTGTAAACGGGAAGTCACTGAACATTTCATGTCTGTATAGGTTCAAAAAGAATTCAGCTCTGTTGGTCCTTAAGGGAGAAATCAGGCCATTACTGCAGCAATGAGCCTATTAGATATTTTTCTTTTAAAAAAAAAAAAAAAAAAAAGGAGAAAGTGCATAGACACTGATGTGTCTCCAGCCGGCTGATGGCTGGCTGTGGGTTGAGCCATATGTTTGGGAGATAGCAGGCACGAGGGAACACTTGAGTGTTCCTTAACAGTGGCAGCAAAGTTTAAATTGCAATACGAAGTTCTCAGCCGGTCTAAGTAACAACAAAAGTGTGTTTACAGAAAACACTGAGCTTCATAAAGACTGAAACTTCTGAAAATGTTTAAGAATCCTTATTGGTGCTGCAGTCAGCCTTAATATGATGCTCTGTGAGATGGATTCTGTAGTGTTTTTCTATGTAATACTCTGACTCCCTGCATCGACCCAACCCCAGCTTTGTGTTTTATTATTTTAATTGCATCTCTGCAGGTGGAGCAGTTGTTCTGTTTGGGTCTGAGGACCAGGTCCGAGTGTCTAAAGCTGCTGGAGATGTGTGACTGGAACCTGGAGGTGGCCAGCACTCAGATGTTAGATAACTATGGATCCACAACAAGACAGAGGTATGATTTCCGATATAATGTTTGCCAAAAGAAAATGGAATTGACTCTGTCTTATTACTGGTCAACAGTGACTATGGATCTGTCCATATATTAAATGATCTCAGACTGTGAACAGGCCAAGGCCGTATATTGACTTTTAAAGCTTTATTGGTATATTTTCACATGAGATATGGAGTGAGACATTCAGTTCATAATGATGCAGTTTGATGTTGTGTTCATGTGTTAGTGTCTGAAACATTATGTTTTGCACCATTGCCTTGGCAAAGCATCTGTGTAAAAGGAGGGTTACTGCACCGTCTGCAGCGGAGTCACTGTAAGAGCCGATCTGAACTCAATTAATGTGAAACTTCAATGACTTTATTCCTCAGCTGGAGTAAAAACACTTAACACAAACTCCTGCAGGTTATATGGACTAACCAAACACTTTAACTGCTGACACACTCTAAAGAAATACCATTACAGGAGTTTAAGTCACTCGTTAGCCAGTCCATATTAATGCTTAAATCTACACGTGATGCAATGTTCCCTGTAATACACAGTATCCACAGTAGTAGTCACCCATTTAAAATGAAAACTGGTGTAGTAGAAGTGTTTAGACAGGACTTATACTTATTAAATAACACTATATTTAAAAAAAAAAAACAGGCCATATGCCAAACTAAGATCAACCATAACATAGGGAAGGAAACTTGTATTTGCATTCTAGCTTTATAGGCTGTTTTAATAAAAGTAGTTTTTACATGTCACCTGTGCACTGCAAAAATCACAATCTTACCATATGTATTTTTCTCATTTCTAGTCAAAATATCTCATCACACATAAAACTAGAAGCACTCTGAGAGCGCAGACCTCCACCAAGGCTGATCAGTGGCCCCCCCCCCGTGGGGCCCCCCACCCCCGGTCACCACCAAAATGTAATCATTTCTTCCTTATCCCATTTCCAACAAACCCTGAAAATTTCATCCAAATCTGTCCATAACTTTTTGAGTTATGTTGCACACTAATGGACAGACAAACAAACAAACAGACAAACAAACCCTGGCAAAAACATAACCTCCTTGGTGGAGGTAATAAGACAAAATCACCTAAAGAGTAACTTTTCAGTGAGATATAAGAACTTATTTTTAGACACTAAGTCTTGAAAATCTTATTTCAAGAAATCTTACCAAGATAATTTTCACATTATCTATTGGCAGATTTTTTTTTTATTTTTTTTATTTAATTCAAGATTTTTTTGCTTAACTCAAGCAAAAAAAAAAAAATCTGCCAATGGAACAAGTGAAAATTATCTTGGTAAGATTTCTTGAAACTAGAAGCACTCGGAGAGCGCAGACCTCCGCCAAGGCTGATCAGTGGCCCCCCCCCCGTGGGCCCCCCCATGCCAAGGAGGTTATGTTTTTGCCAGGGTTTGTTTGTTTGTTTGTCTGTCTGTTTGTCTGTCCGTTAGTGTGCAACATAACTCAAAAAGTTATGGACAGATTTTGATGAAATTTTCAGGGTTTGTTGGAAATGGGCCCCCCCCGTGGGCCCCCCCACCCCCGATCACCACCAAAATTTAATCATTTCTTCCTTATCCCATTTCCAACAAACCCTGAAAATTTCATCCAAATCTGTCCATAACTTTTTATGTTTCACACTAACGGACAGACAAACAAACAAACAAACAAACCCTGGCAAAAATATAACCTCCTTGGCGGAGGTAATAAGATTTTCAAGATCTATTGTCTAAAAATAAGCTCTTATATCTCACTGAAAGGTTACTCTTTAGGTGATTATGTCTTATGTAAAGCATAATGAGATATTTTGACTAGAAATGAGGAAAAATACAAATGGTGTGTAGAAATAATGGGGTATGAGATTCCAATGTGCTGTGATGTTCTGTATTTTTGTAACTTATCTGGTGGAAATGTACAACATATATTTGGTTAAGATACTTTTAGTGGCTTGCAACAAAGCTATTACAAGGAACTGGGGAAGGACAGAACCACCAACACAGGACCAGCGGATCACAATTGTTGATGGAATATATACAATGGAAAGGGTGACTCATAGACTGCGACTACACGAAGCACAAATGGACAAAAAGGGAAACAAATGGACTGTTCACAGAGCTCAGAATGGTGGAAAGACTGGATAAAGGAAATGTATTGAAATATAAGTAATGTACCCAAGCATTGTTGGTTTGTTCGTCTTTTGTTGTTTTGTCAAATGTATGTGTAAAAAAATTCAATAAAAACTTAAGTGGAAAAAAAAAAAAAAGAAATGAGAAAAATACACTTGGTAAGATTTAGATTTTTGCAGCATGGAATATGTGAAAACTATCTTGGTAAGATTTCTTGAAATAAGATTTTCAAGATGTATTGTCTAAAAATAAGTTCTTATATCTCACTGAAAAGTTACTGTTTAGGTGATTTTGTCTTATTTAAAGTGTGATGAGATATTTTGACTAGAAATGAGAAAAATACACTTGGTAAGATTTGGATTTTTTGCAGAGTGTGACTTTTACTTACACCAGAACACATAGAATATACAAAGATGCCATTTAGAGCTCAAACTTCTGGTCATATCCTTCAAAACTTTAACATTATAGGGCATCGGGTAAACTTTTAAATAGTCTTAATGAGGACATTACGGAGTCTTGCAGTTCGGCTCTTGGTTGGACATTGTTTCTGGAAATTGGATTCAGTCTTGACCTTATTCGACTTTGCTGACACCACATTTGTCTTCTCAAAGCCATCTGAATCTACTGTCTGACTGGGCTTAAATTCTGAGGCTCAAAATATGCATTTAGTAACGGCAGAAACACACACACACACACACACACTGAGGAGACAGACAGCGGTATGATGCAACGAGAAGCCTCAGTGCGCTTTCCTAATGAGTCTTGGGTACGGCTCCATCTCATACTTGACTGCAACAGTGAACAAAGTTTGAACCATACTATAGAAGAAAACTATATATATTATGGAAACATTTTTATTGCTAGCAGATTTTAATGTGTATTTGGCTTTGCTGGCATTGAATAGAGGCTCTTTCAAGAGAATATGAATATCATTTGAGTTCCTCTAGAAAGATTTATCATTTCATCTCACCGTTTTCTAAGTCTAATCTAAATCTCCCTCCTTTTTGCAGGCGGTGACAGAAGCTCTTTGATTGGAACTTCATTCTCCCTGAAAACATCATCAGAGGAGGTCAGTCTGCTTCCTGACCCTTCGTTTTTTTGGCTCCACGCGTCGCTTCAGAGGACTGTTATTTAAATACTGGAGAATCAGGCACATTTTCACTGAACTCGCACGGAACAGCGCACTTCATTATGCCTTCATTCATCCTTGTTATGGGTACAGAAATTTAGACAGTCATATTTTGATGCGAGTTTGAAAGAAATCAGATTGTTGCACTTACTAGGGAAACGTAGCGCTCTATCTACCATCTGTCCAAAGTTGTTCCCAGAAATGATTGACACTGTACTCGTATGTCTGAGCGTTTGGTGAACCTTGCTCATGCTAGAAATGAAACTGAGTGAAAGTGTTCACTTTAAGCATCACTGACTCTGACCGCTGCCACACTCACTCTGTCAGATTTACTATCCGGTAGCCTCACTGCCACAGTCACACTGCTGACCAACAGAACCGAGACACATCGATCCGTTCTACTGTTGATGTCATTAAAAGTCAAGCACAAGATGACTCGAGATAAAATGTGTAAAGTAGCACAAAAAAAAAAAAAAAAAAAAAAAAAAACGACAACAGCACTTTGTTTAAATATTCACATTTTACCAAAAGGTCATCTTTACGTCAGATGTGCAAAGAACTGGTACAATTTGACTGAAAACTGGTATTATTGAATCTAAATATTGTACACTGTATGTTTGGAGAGTTCTGTAAAGGTCAACCTCCTGTATCTTTGGCTGGAGGAACTGCAGCACCGCTTAATCGCATTACAGCGAGAAAAAAAAAAAAAAAAAAAATGCTAGTGTTTACCACATTCAAGCACAACCAAATTCGAAACTCTCAAATAATTGCAAAGTCAGAAAGTCAAGGGTGGTGATATAACCATGTAGATTTCTGCTGAAGGATGTGGAGGAAAGTGAAAATGTGCAGAAAACAAATACTGTGTGGAAAACATTTATCTCGGTCAAAAATGCTCCCCTTTTTCACCTCAGCGACGACGCATTTAGGGGGAAAAACATGCAGGCAAACCTCTTAAAAATCCCTCATTACTCTATAATTTATATTTAAATGATATAGACCTTGTTTATCCTTCATGAAGAGACATTTATGTGTTTGTAGAAACAACTGTATGAGCAGTGTGTTGGACTTTTTTTTTTTTGTTTTATTATATATGAATTTTTAATATATTGCAGAGTAACACTGCTTGTTTATTCCTGGTCAGGAGGTTTAGAGACAGATCTATAACAACTGCCACATGGGATTGAAGAAAAACATGGCCACCGAATTTCCCGGAGCCTAGATAAAAAAAAAAAAATCTTTTATTTTATTCCTTCTTTCTAAGCACTTTGCCCCCCCAGAACTCCTGTGCATCAGCTGAAAACTCCTGCCAACTTGGTATTTTCTGCATGCACTGTGACTACGTTGGCAGTTAATAACGACAACGTAGTGAAATTTACCCCCAGGCACGGATCCTGTCCCATAATCATCACTTAAAACCACAATAGTGATATTATGCTCAGCAGCTTTGGGGGCAATCATTTAAAACTCGGAGGATGCGTCAGACCTGGCTGGACGTGACACCACATTTTCTGACTGGAAACTGACACAGCAGAGCCCTCAATTCCATCTAATGAGGCTTAAGACTCTAAACTTTTCTTTATAGACTGTGGTAGATTTCATAAAAACCAAAAAAAAAAAGCTATCCCGCATACTGTAATTTCAACAGCACCCGCTTTCGTAAATTCGATAAAACACTGAAAAACGATACTTGACAGGCAGTTCAGGCGAACACATGATCCCTACGGTGCTTTTCTCCGCAGGCACAAATAACTGTCCATGTCACAGGTGTCAAACATGCGCCCCGGGGGCCAAAACCGGCCCACCAAAGTGTCCAGTCGGGCCCTTGGGATGAATTTGTGAAATGCAGAAATTATACTGAAGATATTAACAATCAAGGATGTTAAATCATTTGAGGTCAATTCAATCTAAAGTGGGTCAGACCAGTAAAATACTATCATAATAACTTATAAATGATGAAAACTGCAATTTTTTTCTCTTTGTTTTAGTTTTAAAAAATCGAAATTACACAAAAATGTTATAAAAATGTGACTAACCTGAACAAATATGAACAACCTGAAATGTCTTAAGAGTAGTATGTCTAATTTTACAGAATATTCTGCCTGTTATTGAAAGTTTTGTGTCTTTGTAGATCCACTGTGATCTGTAAATTGTGATGTGTAAATGACAAACTAGGCACAATATTGTTAAAATTGCACTTATTTTTTAAAAATAATTTTCAAGTTGTTCATTTTTGTTCGTGTTATGTTCAAGTACGGTTCGTAGATGTAAACATTTTCATCACAGAATTTGACTTTATTCGCTCAAAAACATAGAGAAAGCTTTAGAGTAGATATCATTTAGAAGTTCTTATACTATTATTTTTTAGGGGTGTGCCAAAAAATCGTTTCATATAAAAATCAAGATTCTCATTTACTATGATTCAGAATCGATTTAAAATGTCCCAAAATCGATTTTAAAAAATAAAACAAATATGCTGGCAGTCTGCCTCCGTTTTGTACGCGGGACATCCTGGCGTCATCACGCAGCCAGTTCTGAAACATGCGAATGTGCAGTAAGCACTAAAACAAAGGAAACTAATGGAGGTGGTAGGGTTAGCTATGGGGTTAGCAGCTAGCGCATTGACACGCCATCAAATGGCATTAAATAGCACACGAAAGGATGAAATGCGTTTGTAAAGCACGCCAAATGCAATAAACTGGCGTCACATACAACACGATTTCATAGCTCAGTCTGTCAGCTGCATCACCCAGAGTTTAAAGGTGCTGGAGACTTTCGTGACCAATTTTTTAATCAAATCTGTCAAACCTCAATCATATCCTCAGTATTACGAATCTGTAAGTCTGTCTGTGATTGTTCACCGTGATGCAAGAGATTCAGGTGAGTAATTTCAAAGTGGCATCCACCATAAACAAACCATGTGTTTACAAACAGAGCCCGTAGATAACTTGGGCATCTTTGGAATTTTGTCACGACGTGCATTGTGGGAAACGGAGGCTTGCGTTGCTGCCGCAGGCGGCTGGGAGGTTTGCACAGCGCGAGCCTCCGTTTCCCACATCGCGACAAAAAATTCCGAAGATGCCCGAGTTCTCACCCTGGATCTGAATGTAAACGCACCGTTTGTTTACGGTGGATGCCACTTTGAAATTGTTCACCATGATACAAGAGATTCAGTCGAGTAATCACAGACAGACTTACAGATTCATGATACTGAGGGTATGACTGAGGTTTGACAGATTTGATTAAAAACTGGTCACGAAAGTCTCCAGCACCTTTAAGGGCACGGTGACACAGTCAGCCACCAGCAGCAAACCAACGCACACTACTGTACCTCACCAAACTCCTGCCAAGCACGGATAAATGTGTAAAACTGAATAAATGTGAAAAAGACTTTTGAATGTCTGCATTTGTCATTCTGTCTTACAAAGCAGACTGGAGTAGATGATGAGGATCCTTTGCACACCTATAGCCTGAAGCAGAAATTCTAATGAATCAAATCGTTTTGAATTGAAAATCCATTTTGAATCGAAATCAGAGTTGAATCGAATCGTTAGATAGTAAAAGATTCCCACCCCTATTATTTATATTATTTTCCTGGTCCGGCCCACTTTCTATCATATTGGGCTGTGTGTGGCCCCTGAACTAAAATGAGTTTGACATCCCTGCTCTATGCCAACTGGTGCCCATCTATTTTAATTACAATATGTTCAAGTCCACATATAGACGCTGGCTTTGTTCCAAAACACCGGGCCCCTCCTGTTCTCACTGCGCACACAAACTTTAAATGACCTACAAGGCCAGTAAATACCCGAGTAAATTAAGAGGCTTAAAGTCGTGTTGGGAATCTAGTTTTAAAAGGATGAACAACACTCTGGTTTTGGACGACGACTTCCAGTAAAAGCCCCGTGTCCCATGTGCAATAAGGCTGCTGTAGAACCTGGAACCCCCTCCCGTATCCAGCCATCAGCGAAAACAGAGCTTTTATCTCTGTCATGGTGTATTCTAGTAATTAAACGCACAGATGCCAGATTGGTTTCTCCTAATAAAGTGTTTAGTCTCCCCTCAGTATGGCGAAGTTGTCCTTCAACGCTGATCCAGGGCCAGTTTCGGTGTTCGCCCTCTCATGCGTTGTGAGGAAGCAGATCATTAAAGTGCGTAAGGACAACTTCAGGACTGCCTCCACAGTCTGTTCATGTGTTGTTTGTCTTTATACCAAGCTGCTGTAGACATTTTAGAAGGACTGAAGTGAACCTTGTCGTTTTAGGATCAACCCAAAGCAACATTTTTCTGTTGTTGATGAAAATGTTTAAACACTCTGTTCTGTTCTCTGTTCTTTGTCTTTGTTCACCAGATGTGTTTCTTTTAGAAACTATCTGCCTGTGTCGGTAATTTTCAGTGTTTTTTGCTGTTTTGTTTTTTTTTCCTTCAAACTCTTCCTCATTTGTATGTATTTGCTTCCCTGAATGTGTTTTATTTTAAATGCCTACTGTA
The DNA here is from genome assembly GCF_902148855.1 of Sphaeramia orbicularis. Lineage (NCBI taxonomy): Eukaryota > Metazoa > Chordata > Actinopteri > Kurtiformes > Apogonidae > Sphaeramia > Sphaeramia orbicularis. Next base: position 38,804,088 of record NC_043973.1, read on the forward strand.
CAGTTGGTTTTCATTTGTTTTCTCCTCCTGGGTTGATGGAAATGTTTAAGAGAAGTTTATGCTGCCGAATTTATAAATGTATTTTTTATTAAAGAATTAATTATTTTTTACCTCCTTCCTTTTGTTTCTGAATCTGTGTGTGGTGATTCTGGTCATGTCAGCAGTTTTACTATTCATTTATTTATCCTAATAAACACTGCATTCCTAAAAAGATTCACATTTAATATTTTAATATTAAGAACTGCAGCGTTTAATCATTACATTGACTAACTGGTGGTTGTTAAAGGTATTATTTCTCCTAAAAATCACCTAAAATGATCATTAGAGTGTTCCGAATAAAGAGTTCTGAAGTTATGCCAAGGACATTAATGCACTGGACTGTAGAAATATTAACGGAATATATTTACATCAATGGGTCAGAGGGCTTATGTGACCACTAGAGGGAGTAGTGAGTCACTCAGTCTACCATGGTGAGGAAAACTAACACCACGGGACCTTTAACCAACACATCTGAAAGTGACCAGATGGGGTGAGAACCACTAAGGCCCAGTTTACACGACAACACTCTAGGGTGAAAACGACAAAATATTTTATCAGATGTGCCTCTTGTTTAGACGGCAATGGCGTTTTTTGGGGGGTGGAAATGGTAAAAAAGTGAAACCAGTTGGAAATAGGGATGTAACGATATGAAAATTTCATATCATGGTTATCATTATTATCGCGGTATTGTTGAAATTGTGCTCAAAATGTTCAAAAAGTACTAATACACACTGAAATAATTTAACCAAGTTGTATTAAATAAATAAATAAAATAATGGGCACAATGTACCTTCTGTTGGCAGAAACAGTCAAGTATTAACCCTTAGTGGTCTGAGCCTATTTTGTCTGTTTTTCAGTACTTTTGATTTTGTCTTTATAACAAATATTTATTATACCCGTGTTTAGTATCTGTTTATTTTCAGCACAACTTCATTTATATCTGCCTATTACTTTTTTCACTTTAACCTACTATAAAAACACAAAAGGACAGAAAACACAAAAAATATATAAAATCCGATTTGAAAAATGTATATAATTTATTGCATAAATAACACACAGATGCTTAACGAACCTTTTCAGAGACTTTAAAAGTGAATATTGGTTCCAAATATTAGGTATATACAATTAAAATTGGAATAAATTAAAACTATACTCAAATATTTGACCTAAAAGCAGATCTTTACGTAGGGTTTTTTTTCCCCTAAAAGTGCAATCATCAAACATATGGTTATCATGATAATTAGAATTTAAACGGTAATACTAACCGTCTGCAATTTTATCGTGATACCGGTAATCGTTACATCCCTAGTTGGAAATGTGTTCTTTCTTAAAAGTGCTCCACTCTCGCGTCACCATCTAAAGCAGGGGTGTCAAACATGCGGCCCGGGGGCCAAATCTGGCCCGGCAAAGGTTCCAGTCCGGCCCACGGGATGAGTTTTCAAAGCACAAAAATTACACTTAAGATATTAACAATCAACGATGTCGAACTCGTTTTAGTTGAGGTTCCACATACAGAACAATGTGATCTCACCTAAAATAATAGCATAATAACCTATAAATAATGACTCCAAATGTTCATAGTTTAATGTGAAAAACATAATGTTACATAACACCTATAAATAATGAACTCCAAATTTTTGTCTTATATTTAGTGTTAAAACGGACATTTAAATGATGAAAATATTAACATTTACAAACTGTCCATTAACAATAAAGTGTGAAAAACCTAAACTTTTGAAAGTGAAATTTTAACACTATTCTTCCTGTTATTAAATATTTATGCCTTTGTAGATCCAATCTGTAATATGCATGTATAAATGGTAAGTTGAGGTGTAATATTGGTAAAATTGCACTTATTTTTCTCAAGAAATTTCCGTTTTTTCAGGTTATTCATATCATTTTGTTTGAATAGTTTGTAAATGTACATACTTTCATGATTTAATTTTGATTGCAGTAAAACAAAAAGAAAAATTTGGAGTCGTCATTATTTACAGGTTATGATGCTACTGTTTTACTGGTCCGGCCCACTGGAGATCAGTTTGGGCTTAACGTGGCCCCTGAACTAAAATGAGTTTGACAGCCCTGATCTAAAGGGTTGAAAACGCAAAACTGTGTTTTCTTGTCGCATAGTTTACATCACAGGCATGTGCCAGTACCTGAAAACAACAACATGTTGGATTATTTCCCTGCGATGGACCTTCAAGTCACCCTAGCCAAAAAAATAGTCAGTTTGTGTGCATTGCTTCACCATGTTGTTTCCTGTTTTGTGATTGTATTTTGCAGTCGGAGAGAACAGGAAGAGAAGTAGAAAGGTTCGACACAGGTGCTTGGTCTTAGTGGTGCTAATGCCACCTGCCGTGCATACTACATCGATAAAAAGGAAATTTCACACACTTTAATGCAGTGTTTTTCAACATTGGGGTCAGGACCCCACGTGGGGTCACCTGGAATTCAAATGGGGTCGCCTGAAATTTCTAGTAATTGATTAAAAAAACAAACAGCAACTTACTAATAAAAAATATATGGTGAGTTGACAGAGACGATCCCTATACATAACAGACATGACAAACTGTGAAGCTGAAACTGCAGCACTGTGGTTCTGTTTATCTGTCAAATGTTCATTGTGGTCAGTTTCAGATGCTGCAGCTCTTTCATAATTCATAGTTTGAGTTCTTGTTTGTTCAGTATTAATTGTCAGCCTTGTAAATCCAAGCTGGACTGACTGTACATATCCTGACCAAGGAAAATCAAATTCTCCCTTTGTGCAGTAATCTACACCTGGATTTACTGCCTCCATCCATAATAATATACAGGGTGGGGAAGCAAAATTTACAATGAACATTTAGTTGTTTTTTCTCAGCAGGCACTACATCAGTTGTTTTGAAACCAAACATATATTGATGTCATAATCATACCTAACACTATTATCCATACCTTTTCACAAACTTTTGCCCATATGAGTAATCAGGAAAGCAAACGTCAAAGAGTGTGTGATTTGCTGAATGCACTCGTCACACCAAAGGAGATTTCAAAAATAGTTGGAGTGTCCATAAAGACTGTTTATAATGGAAAGAAGAGAATGACTATGAGCAAAACTATTACGAGAAAGTCTGGAAGATACTATTAAAGAAGAATGGGAGAAGTTGTCACCCGAATATCTGAGGAACACTTGCACAAGTTTCAGGAAGCGTGTGAAGGCAGTTATTGAGAAAGAAGGAGGACACATAGAATAAAAACATTTTCTATGATGTAAATGTTCTTGTGGCAAATAAATTCTCATGACTTTCAATAAACTAATTGGTCATACACTGTCTTTCAATCCCTGCCTCAAAATATTGTAAATTTTGCTTCCCCACCCTGTACATTATATAGACTAAATGTCATCTAAAATTATTTGCAACATAGTACATCATCAAAAACAAATTAATTTTAGCAAAAAAAAAGTCTCAGTTTTGAATGTCTTGCGTTGCCAGAAATTTGTGATGTTAAAATGGGGTCACGAGCCAAAAAAGGTTGGAAACCACTACTTTAGTGTGTCCCTTTCCATGCAGATTTTTTCACCAAAACGCACGTCTAAATGTAAAATTAAAAGTGAGAACACAACATCACTTTTGCGTTTTCTCTCCAGCTTGTTACCGTCTAAACATAACATAAGAAACAGCTTTTAGAGTCAAAGAAAAGAAGTTATAAAATAGAAGCACTGGACTCGGTTCTAAATGAAAAGAATGGAGTTTGATGCTGAAATGTTAGTGTTTCCTCTATACAGGTGAGTTTGATTATGAGGCTTATGAAGGTTTAAAGTTATTATGGGATGTTATTATCTTTGCTAAGTTACCATTTCTTGATCCACGGTTCAGGCTAAACGGTGACAGTTCTGACCTAGTTTGGACGATTCCAATCAGATCTTTAGTCCGGCTACTGACAACACAAACCGTACAGAAAACGGAGGTGATTTATGGTTTTACTGTGACTGTTTTCAGTCTAAAAACAGAGCTAAGCTAACAGAGCTATAATGTAAACTATCAGCTGACGCAGCACATAAAGATAAGAATGAGACATGGTATTATTTTGAGCAACTGTCAAATTAAATTTTTAGTTTGAAGAAAAAAACTTGATAATACCATAATGAACATGTGTGTAAACAAGGAGCTTTATACTTAATTCAGTAAGTGCTACAGTCTGTGGATACATAGTGTTGATTTGTTGGTAGTTTGTGTGTTCTGGTACGTGACTTCCTCCCAAGGTTATTATCGTTAACGAAAACTAACGAAATGACAAAAACTAGAATTGTAAAAACATTTTTTGATAACTGAAATAAAAACTACAGGGTGTCCCATAAGTCTCCATACATAGGAGACATAATAAATTCCATGGTTCTAACATGTATTTCTTTATATTTCTTCTTTATAGTTCTTCAGCAGTGGAAGACACGCATTGAAATGTGTTCCCGACAAAATGGCAGTCATATAGAGCATGTTATATAAATAAAAATGGTTTATGTCAAGAAACGTTTATTTTTCCTATGTATGGAGACTTATGGGACACCCTGTATAATTAAAAGAAAAAAACAATAACTAATTGAAACTATTGTGTGCTTACAAAACTAACTAAAACTATGGATAAAATTCCCTTCGTTTTCATCTTTGTCAGTGTCGGACTGATATGAAATTGATTTATTTCCCTCGAGCTATTTTAGCTATTACTTCACGTCACTTGTCATTTTTCAGTTGTCTTCTGGTCCCCACTCTACCTGGAAACATGGAGACTAAAGTTGGGAGAAAGCAGCAGAGTCCTGTCTGGGATTTATTTGAATACAATGGCGAAAAAGATAAAAGATATGAAAAAACTAAACTAAAATTAAGGATTTAGAAAATAACAAAAACGACTAAAAACTAGCTAACTTGCTCTAAAAACTAATTAAAACTGAATTGGAGGAAAAAAAGTCAAAACTAAATAAAACTATAATGAAAAATCCAAAACTATTACAACCTTGCTTCCTCCACCTGTGAAGAATTTGGAATATCAGTACTACACATGCCCTCAGTATCTGAAGCAGCCACAGGTCCATCTGGGTTACCATGGTAATGCTATGCAACACTTGTAGCAATATACACATTCTATACATCCACGTGACTAGAAGAACATCAGCTGAAAACCCAAAGAAACCAACTGTCAGACAACAGAACACAATCCAAACAACAAGCACTTACATGGACAAACGTCTAAAACAAGCCAACGGTCTGAGAGGAGTGGATGTTATGAATTTAATAAAAGCACAGACCAATGAGACAAACAAGTATTATTTCTGCTACGGCTAAAACTCACTGAATCAGACAAAGAAGAGCAAAAGTAAAGGTCTGTTTTCTGATCATAACCTGGTTTAAATGAATGAAGCTTCTGCTATCGGCGAATTGATTGTTTTGTGTTACATTCAAATGATTCCCACTGGAAACAAATGGCCTAGTCCTTCACATTAATTTTTATAATGAAGAAAAATGTCCAGCCTCTTACATTTTACTGTTTTCTATCGTATGAAAACTGGGAAAAAAATGTCTTATTTTGTACGTAGTTTAGCATCTAAAGACATTTTATACCAATAAAGTTATTGATAGATTAGTCAACAATGAAACTACATCTACATTTTGTTTTGGAAGCAATTCTATAACACAAAGTGCAAACGCGATTACTTTTTTTTATACCCCATCCCCCGAAGGTGAGGCAAGGGGTATTGTTTTTGGTTTGGTTTGTTTGTTTGTTAACACTCTAGCAGCAAAACTATTGGTTGAATTCATACCAAATTGAGTTTATAGACTGCCAATGACCCAGAATAGATCTCATTACATTTTGGGAAAAGTAGGTCAAATTTAAAATCTTTCATGAATTTTTAAAATCTTTTTTTTTTTTTCTCCATTTACTTATAATTGGGTAATTCCGTGCCAAATCACCAGATTTTAGAGAAAGTTCCCGACTCACCATCTTAGATTTGCTTCGTAATTTTTTTTTTATTTTGATGCCCTTGTAACTAATAACAACTGTGCAAAAATTTGAGGCCAATATCTCCACTAGTTTTGGAGATATTAAGCCTACAAAAAAGGGGTGTGGCCCATATTTTAAGTGTTCCAATCAAACATCCTGTGCAGCCAAAAGTGCTACCGTGGACAAATGCGCATTCCAGGAAGCCATGTTTGGCATGCCATAAATCTGCAAATATGTCCCATACAAAGCTCTCCATGTGTGTACCTAGTCTAATTATATCCAGGAATTAGGTGTGAAAATTTGAACCATTTAGTATGAATAGTTCAAAAGTTATAAGCCCTCGAACTATGGATGTTTGATTGTAACACTTAAAATATGAGCCACGCCCCTTTTTTTGTAGGCTTAATACCTCCAAAACTAGCGAAGATATTGGCCTCAAATTTTGCACAGTTCAAGGTCAAGGTTACTTTATTTATACCCGTAGGTAAATTTGTTTTGCAGTCTAGGTGATTGCCTTGGCATTACAACAACACATACAGGGTGGGGAAGCAAAATTTACATTATTTTGAGGCAGGGATTGAAAGACAGTGTATGACCAATTAGTTTATTGAAAGTCATGAGAATTTAAATCTTCAAATCATATTTTACTGCATTTCTAACGCTCTTGTTGTCTACCTCAAGTTCAATTGCCATTTTTCTCATGGATTTGGTTGGATCCTTTAGGATTTGGATTTGAGAGCTTTAATAAAAGCTTTGGTACGTTTTTTTGTTGCTTCCTCCACTTCCAGACTTTCTGGTAATAGTTTTGCTCATAGTCATTCTCTTCTTTCCATTCTAAACAGTCTTTATGGACACTCCAACTATTTTTGAAATCTCCTTTGGTGTGACGAGTGCATTCAGCAAATCACACACTCTTTGACGTTTGCTTTCCTGATTACTCATATGGGCAAAAGTTTGTGAAAAGGTATGGATAATAGTGTTAGGTATGATTATGACATCAATATATGTTTGGTTTCAAAACAACTGACGTAGTGCCTGCTGAGAAAAAACAACTAAATGTTCATTGTAAATTTTGCTTCCCCACCCTGTAGTTTCAGGCATGCTAAGTGGATCAGATTACCTTATCTGAAATGGCAAAGATATTATTGTAACATGAACATTTTAACTATATTCCTATTGTTTTAAGACTTATGTGAATTAATATGAATTAATATTTATTGCAAACATTTTAGCTGTTTTACTGTTTTTACATCTTAATCTTGTAATGAACTGAATTGCTGCAATCCTATGTAAAGGCATATAATGTTACTACAACCTATCACAACAGCGACAGGAACAAAGCTATTTTTCTAACGCTGTGTCCTGCACCTTGGGACTAAGAACCTCCGTCCAGAGGAAAGGAGCTGAAATTCGCCTGGTAAAGGATGGGAGTCACTGTTAAGAACTGATGAAGCCATCCTCTGGACCTGTTCAGTGTACAGGGAGGCGGGACAAGACTGGGACCCACCAATCAGGTGACTGGACCATCTCACTATTTGATTCAGTGAGTTTCTCTCTGCAACTGAGGTCTGACCGAACCACGCCACCAGACAAAAAGATAAAACAGACTCAATAAAAGAACGATAAAACACAGTTAAAATGGTTCGGTTAATGTGGAAGTGTGCCAGTTTCCTAAGGCAGTGGAGGCGCTGATGGTCCTGTTTACACACAGATCTGCAGTTTTCATTAAAACTCAGTTTTTCATCAATTATCGTCCCAAGGTATTTGTATGATTGCACTTGCTACAGTTGTTATTAGTTACAAGGGCATCAAAATAAAAAACTAGAAAAGCACTCGGAGAGCGCAGACCTCCGCCAAGCGCAAAAATTCCCCACATAATCGGTGATACAAATCCTACATTTATTTTTTAAAATAAAATCCGCCTTCTGGATCAGATCCAGATCAGCCTTTGAAATGTGATAGAGGACCCCATTCCTGAGTTAAATTTCATGAGTTTTGGTCAATAATTAAGCGAGATATTGGGAAATGAAAATTTTGGCCCCATTTACCACAATGTTAACGAAAATTTCAAAGTGATCCAGAATCCAGGATTTCTTCCGGATCACCCCCAAAAGTTAATCATTTCTTCCTTATCCCATTTCCAACAAACCCTGAAAATTTCATCAAAATCTGTCCATAACTTTTTGAGTTATGTTGCACACTAACGGACAAACAAACAGACAGACAAACAAACCCTGGCAAAAACATAACCTCCTTGGCGAAGGTAATTATGAAGCAAATCTAAGATGGTGAGTCGGGAGCTTTCTGGTGACTTGGATAACCCAATTGGCAAAATTTTACATGTCTATAGCAGCAAAACTATTGGTTGAATTCATATCAAATTGAGTTTATAGATCGCCAGTGACCCAGAATAGATGTGGTTACATTTTTGGAAAAGTAGGTCAAAGTTCAAAGTTTTTTTTTTTGTCCCATTTACTTATAATGGCTGAAATGTCAAATGTCCATAAAAACATCAATTTTGTTTCAATTCACTTCAAACTTGGCACATATATAGAGGACATTGCTATACTGACATCAGCGCATGCATAGACATGATGACATCAGCTGGATCGATGCCAAAATTTGGTTTGAAGGGGTAGGACTGGATAAGTTTATACTTCTTTCTACTCCTTTACACTCATGTAAATTTTGAGGCTTAAGACATTGCAGTTTTAAGTTACCCTTTTGTTTTATTCTCATTCTATTGGTTATCATTTATTTGCATTTCTGTTTTTAAATTGTCATTAGGCAAGGCAAGGCAAGTTTATTTGTATAGCACATTTCAGCAACAAGGCAAGAAACGAAAAGAAACACATTTAAAACATAAAAGAAACATGTAAAAGGTGATTAATAAAACAACACATGAAATAAAAAAGAAATAAAAATAGAATAAAATAAAATAAAAATAAAAACACACATATTAAAGTAAGCGTTGCAGTGCAGAGTTTCAAAGAGAATATAAAATTTCAAAAGTCAAAAGCCTTTTAGTCAAAGGCAGCAGTGAACAGGTGAGTCTTTAACCTGGACTTAAAAGAACTCAGACTCTCAGCAGACCTGAGATTTTCTGATAGTTTGTTCCAGATATACGGAGCAGAGAAACTGAACGCTGATTCTCCATGTTTAGTTCTGACTTTGGGAACACAGAGCAGACCTGCACCAGATGACCTGAGTGGTCTGGATGGTTCACACTGGACTAGAAGGTCTCTGATGTATTTTGGGCCTAAACCATTCAGTGCTTTATATGCCAGTAAGAGAATTTTGAAGTCTATTCTCTGAGAGACAGGGAGCCAGTGTAGTCGCTTTTCCATTGGACATCTGTGCAAAACTTTACCAATATTTACTAAATGTCGAAAAAACAGAAGTGTGTAACGTCGGTTTTTCCATTAAATCACAAATGCGATGATTTCTTTATTTATTATCGCAAGATGACACGAGAAGTCATTCCATAAACATGGCAACAAACGTAAATATGGTGTTGATTTACAGATCTATTCATTATTATTATGTATTACCCCTCTATCTGGTATTACATTAAAAAATGATCGGGTTTCCTGGTGTGTCCACACATACCGCGACATGTTTCTTCTTCTTCGCTTGTTGTAACGTCCGTCAACATCTGTTTTTTTAATTCACCTGACTCTAGTTGCAAAAAAAGGTCTTTCCATTACAGTTTTGTGTGATATACCATTTGCCTGAAAAACCACCTCTTGCCAGCGCAAAAACTTTTAATCGAAAAATTAGACTTTTGGTGAAATTGTTGTTTTTCCATTAGGTAAATTTTTAAGCGCAAGTTATATTTGCGCAATTTGAGGGTCAGTGGAAAAGCGACTAGTGTTGTGCTCGACTTGAGTGGTGGTCTACCTTGCTCATCCAGGACTTGCGCTTGCACATTGCCTTCCTCCTTTTCACAGCTTCCCACAGTCGTTTTTACCCTTTGTCAACAGAATCAGAAAAAAACTGAAAACTTATCAGTTACAAATGACATTTTTATATTTAATATTCACTGAAAAAAAAAAGCAAAAATTATGCTGCCTTAGAATAGAATAGAATAGAATAGAATAGAATAGAATAGAATAGAATAGAATAGAACTTTACTGTCATTGAACATTGTACAACGAAATTGAAAAGTGCGATCCTAAAAGGTACAATCCCTGACATAAAAAAAACACACGTACACAATCACACTTGCATAATAAATAGATAAAGAAAGTAAAAACACACAGACACAATCACACTACCATAAAATAGATTAAAAATAAATAAAAATTAATAATAATAATAATATAAAATTAAAAAATAAAAACACACAGACACAGTCACATCCTATTGCACTATCTTTTAGCAGCATTCAGTGCATTAACTGCAGTGGGGTAGAAGCTATTTTTCAGTCTGTTTGTTCTGGCTTTAATGCTTCTAATAATGTGTAAATTTGCTCTTATAAAAACTTATAAGAGCAAACACAACTACAACTTTTATTTGATTTTAATGTAAGTGACTTACATGTGCAAATTTGCTCTTATAAAAAAAAAAAAACAAACTCTCCATGTAATTAGAATATGGAATAATCTGCCAACTCTTCTTGCTATTTACATGATCAAAATAAAGATATCAATCAATCAAAATAAGCTACAAACGAGGGCCGGGGTTTGTTGTACCTGGCACCACTTGTTTTTTTTTGTTTTTTTTCTAATTTTTATTTTTTTTTTTAATGTTGATGCTCAACTGCCTCTTAAAACACCAAACATTCAGTGTTTTCATCTCCTTAACTGTGATAATTCATTCCCTCTTATTTAGTTCGAGTGTTGTCGCCTCAGGATACTGCTGTTTGCATATATGCATCGATAAACAGGACGACATCTTGCTACAGAAATGACACAATACGTTTGGAAATCCTAAACAAGCCGATTTTATCATCTATTTTTCAGCTGTAACAAAAAAACAAAAACAAAAGCTCTTCTCGCTACATATTATTAGTCACAAAAATTTCATAGATTCCTCAAATGATTAATGCGCTGAAGAGTATAGGCGAATAAATGCAAATGCTTCTGCAGCTTTAGATAAATATTCACAACAGACACAGGAGGGAAAGTAAATACGCCTTGATCGTTGCGGTGTATTGTGTTACACAGTGAGTAACTTTGGAAGGAGTTGTGAGTCTTATTTCCAGTGTGTGTGTGTGTGTGTGTGTGTGTGTTTGATGTGCCCGATCAATCGGAATCAATTAGGTTGTGTTTGCGCTCATTGATGTTCTGACATTATGAGGCCTTGATCCCTATGAGAAAATAAAGTCCAGCCCTTTGCGTGTGTTGACTGTATCGATCCCCCACAACAAACATATCAATTGACCTTCATCGTGTGTATTTATATTGTCTGCTGCAACACAAAGAGCTTTATGGCCCATAATTCAAAGCCTAAATGAGCATATAACACACACATTTGTTCATCGACGCCACAGCTGCTATCCTAATGATTCCGAATGTCTGGGATCCATATAGACGCTAAAACTTTATTACGGAATTAAGTTGTGTTTATTTTAGGGATGAGCGCGCTAGAAATTCTAAAATGACGGCGAAGGCCAGGAGAGGGCGGACCTTCAGTCACACCAACAACATTACCTTTGATTTTTCTTTCCCGTTCCTTCACCGTCTTTTTTTTTTTTTTTTCATGCTCGGTCCACTTTGCTCTTGTGGAACTGCTGCTTACTAATGAGACCCTGTAGGCTTTCCATTCATCTTAGGGGCATCTTCATGTGTGTGTATGTGTGCGTACAGTGTCATTACTCAGTCCCTGGACAAATTATTAATGTCTGTTCCTGCAGTTGTTTTGGAGTGGGCTCCCAGGAATTCCCCGGAGAAATTATTGTGGTTTTCACCAAACAGAAGAGGGTAAATAAAGAGGGAAGAAAGACAAAGCAAAAGCAGGAGGAAAGCTGCCAAGAAAGAGCAAAGAAGCAGATAAAAATGTACCTTATGTCGCCTGGAGAAGAAGTTTTCCTACACATATTTATATATTTTTATATGTGTGTACAGTTTTCTTTATAGGATATCATTTCAATATATTGCTGGTTGCATATTTTTCCCTCTTTTTATTTCTTTTTTTTATATTTCCATCTGTGTATTCTTTTCCCCAAGACTGTCTTTTCCCTTTGTTGTTATGACTTCAGACTTTAGCTGAAGCACCGGCACAAACCTCCCTCGCTGTAAAGTGTTGGCTGGATGAGGACCAAAAAAAAAAAAAAAAAAAAAAAAAAAAAAAGAAAAAGACAGAGTGGTGACAGTGGAAAGGAGAAAATACAGGAGAGGTTTTTGGAGAAGATGGTTCTCTACTATACAGGGATTTCACTGAACCTGTCCTCTCCGTTTATTTGTACATCCTCTTGGTCACAGGTGTCAAACATGCGGGCCAAATCCGACCCACTAAAGCAGGGGTGTCAAACTCAGTTTGGTTCAGGGGCCATATTTAGCCCAATTTGATCTCAAGCGAGCCAGACCAGTAAAATAATGACTTAATAACCTATAACTAATGACAAATCCAAGTTTTTCTTTTTGTTTTAGTACAAAACAACCCAATTATATTGTGAAAATATTTACATTTTACAAAAAAGATGTGAATAACCTGAAAAAACAGAAATTTCATTTGAAAAATTAGTGCAATTTTAACAAAATTATGCCTCGACTGATTATTCATACATGTACATTAAACACAGTGTTCCATAAACATTTGGTAACAGGCAGAATATTGTGAAAATTTTGGAGTTTGGAACTAAAATTTGAACAATTTCTACAATATTCCATCTGTTATTATTAACACAACTGCAGATCACAGTGGATCTATAATTACACAAAACATTTACAAGGTGGAGAAGCAAAATTTACAATATTTTGAGGCAGGGATTGAAAGACAGTGCATGACCAATTAGTTTATTGAAAGTCATGAGAATTTATTTGCCACAAGAAAATGTACATAATAGAAAATGTTTTTATTCTATGTGTCCTCCTTCTTTCTCAATAACTGCCTTCACACGCTTCCTGAAACTTGCGCAAGTGTTCCTCAAATATTGGGGTGACAACTTCTCCCATTCTTCTTTAATAGTATCTTCCAGACTTTCTCGTAATAGTTTTGCTCATAGTCATTCTCTTCTTTCCATTATAAACAGTCTTTATGGACACTCCAACTATTTTTGAAATCTCCTTTGGTGTGACGAGTGCATTCAGCAAATCACACACTCTTTGACGTTTGCTTTCCTGATTACTCATATGGGCAAAAGTTTGTGAAAAGGTATGGATAATAGTGTTAGGTATGATTATGACATCAGTATATGTTTGGTTTCAAAACAATTGACGTAGTGCCTGCTGAGAAAAAACAACTAAATGTTCATTGTAAATTTTGCTTCCCCACCCTGTAATAACAGGCAGAATATTGTTCAAATTGCACATTTCAGGTTGTTCATCTTTGGTTTTTTTATGTATTTATTTGCATTTTATTGTGAAAGAATAGTTTTGTAAATGTAAATATTTTCACAGTGTAATGTTATTTTTTTCACTTAAGTTTTTTCCACATAATTTTTCACAAAAAATTTGTGGTTGTCATTATTTATGAATTATTGTGTTGTTATTTTTACTGTAGATCACATTGGTCTGTATGTGGAACCTGAACCAAAAGGATTTTTGACAACCTGGACTGTTCTGGTTCATTTTTGCACTTTCATCCTGCAGGGCCGGAATGGAACCTTTGGAGGGCCAGATTTGGCCCCTGGGCCACAAGTTTGACACCTGTGCACTAAAGGATCCAATCTGGCCTCATAGGATGGATTTGTGAAATACAAAACAAGATTATTATCATTAACGAAAACGAACGAAAGAACGAAAACTAAAATTGAAAAAAACTTTTTTTTTTAACTGAAATAAATAAAAACTCGAATTAAAAGAAAAAAATGATAACTAACTGAAACTGTATTGTGTGCTTATAAAACTAACTAAAACGTATAAAAATTATGGATAAAATTGCCTTGGTTTTCGTCTTTGTCAATGTTGATATAGGATAGAACACGTGAAAATGTCGTCTCAGATCAGCAGAGGTATAGAAGTCGGTGGTGAAAGTATGGAAAGTTTCAGTTTTACTTTTTTTTATGTAAGTGACGTTGTGTATGAATCACACCCCCACCTACACCCCCCCACAACCTGCTATAGGGAATTTACACATGGTACTGTACATGTGTTTGTGTCTCTGCTCAGTCAATGTCCCACCCTAACCCGACCCCCAAATAAAGTGTCCAGGGTTACACACTGATCCACACCTCACTAATTTCACTGAATAGGATGGCGAGGAAGATAAAATATATTAAAAAATATCTAAAACTAATACTAAAACTAAACTAAACTAAAAGTAAGCATTCGGAAACAAACGATAACTAATAAAAACTGGCAAACCTGCTCTAAAAACTAATTAGAGCTAACTGAATTAGAGAAAAAAAAGTCAAAACTAAATAAAACTAAACTGTAATTAAAAATCCAAAACTATTAGAACCTTGATACAAAAATTACACTGAAGATATTAACAATCTAGGATGTCAAAATCATTTTAATTCAGATTCCACATACCGACCAATTAGATATCAAGTAGGTCAGACCAGGAAAATACTATCATATTAAACCTATAAATAATGAAAACAGCAAATTTTCTCTTTGTTTTAGTTCAGTGGTTTCCAACCTTTTTTGACTCATGACCCCATTTTAACATCACAAATTTCTGGCGACCCCAGACATTCAAAACTGAGACTTTTTTTTTTGCTAAAATTAAATTTTTTTTGATCATGTAATAGTTTGCTATACTATGTTGCAAATAGATGTTAATTTTAGATGACATTTAGTCTGTATAATGTATATTATTATGGACGGCGGAAGAAAATCCAGGTGTAGATTACTGCACAAAGGGAGAATTTTATTCTCCTTGGTCAAGATATGTACAGTCAGTCCAGCTTGGATTTACAAGGCTGACAATTAATACTGAACAAACAAGAACTCAAACTATGAATTATGAAAGAGCTGCAGCATCTGAAACTGACCACAATGAACATTTGACAGATAAACAGAACCACAGTGCTGCAGTTTCAGCTTCACAGTTTGTCATGTCTGTTATGAATTGGGATTGTCTCTCTTAACTCACCATATATTTTTTATTAGTAAGTTTTTATTTTTATTTTTATCAATTACTAGAAATTTCAAGCGACCCCATGTGGGGTCCCAACCCCAAGACTGAAAAACACTGTTTTATCTTTGTCTTTGTCTTTATTTATTTATTTATTTCAAACATGCAATAAATAAATAAATAAATAGATAGATAGATAGATAGATAGATAGATAGATAGATAGATAGATAGATAGATAGATAGATAGATAGATAGATAGATAGATAGATAGATAGATAGATAGATAGATAGATAGATAGATAGATAGATAGATAGATAGATAGATAGATAGATAGATAGATAGATAGATAGATAGATAGATAAAAAAAATAAAATAAAACATTCAAATGGACAGAATCTACAGGGGTTGGACAAAATAATGGAAACACCTTCACCTCAAGATGATAATGCCCCAATCCATACAGCTAGAATTGTTAAAGAATGGCATGAGGAACATTCTAATGAAGTTGAGCATCTCGTATGGCCGGCACAGTCCCCAGACCTCAACATTATTGAGCATTTATGGTCAGTTTTAGAGATTCAAGTAAGACGTCGATTTCCACCGCCATCGTCTCTAAAAGAGTTGGAGGGTATTCTAACTGAAGAATGGCTTAAAATTCCTTTGGAAACAATTCACAAGTTGTATGAATCAATACCTCAGAGAATTGAGGCTGTAATTGCCGCAAAAGGCGGACCTACACCATATTAAATTATATTTTGTTGATTTTTTAAGGTGTTTCCATTATTTTGTCCAACCCCTGTATCTCCAAGCACATAGAAGTCTGAAAATTGCATGGTCAAAAAGGAGTAGGAAGAAGTATGAACTTATTTAATCCTACCCCTCAGTGCTTTTACACCTTTATCATTAACTTGATACAAGAGTCAAACAATACTCTTATCCTAATTTTGGCATCGAACCACAACAAATACAGGGTGGGGAAGCAAAATTTACAATGACCATTTACTTGTTTTTTCTCAGCAGGCACTACGTCAATTGTTTTGAAACCAAACATATACTGATGTCATAATCACACCTAACACTATTATCCATACCTTTTCAGAAACGTTTGTCCATATGAGTAATCAGGAAAGTAAACGTCAAAGAGTGTGTGATTTGCTGAATGTACTCGTCACACTAAAAGGAGATTTCAAAAATAGTTGGAGTGTCCATAAAGACTGTTTATAATGGAAAGAAGAGAATGACTATGAGCAAAATTATTACGACAAAGTCTGGAAGATACTATTAAAGAAGAATGGGAGAAGTTGTCACCCCAATATTTGAGGAACACTTGCGCAAGTTTCAGGAAGCGTGTGAAGGCAGTTATTGAGAAAGAAGGAGGACACAGAATAAAAACATTTTCTATTATGTCAATTTTCTTGTGGCAAATAAATTCTCATGACTTTCAATAAACTAATTGGTCATACACTGTCTTTCAATCCCTGCCTCAAAATATTGTAAATTTTGCTTCTCCACCTTGTATATAATGCAGTAACTGAATTACACCCAACAATATGTTCATGACAGTCCAGTCATACAAACAGACTCAACAATTCAACCAATTTCTTCAATAATTCCAGCAGATTCATCAGTACAACATCCATAAATGAAAAGGCCTCATTATCTTTATTAAATACTGTAACCTCTCAAGAATCATTTTTTTATATCTTTTTTTTAAACTGAATTATGTTTGATATTTGTTTTATCTCCACACACAATTTGTTCCACAGTTTTACTCCACAGATGGTGATACAGAAACTTTTTAACGTAGTGCGTACTTTGTGAATCTTTAAATTTAGCTTTCCCCTTAAATCATAGCCTCCCTCTCTTTCACAAAACATTTCTTGAATATTGCCCAGCAGTAAGTTATTCTTTGCTTTATACATTGTTTGAATAGTTTTGAATTCTACAAGGTCAATGAGTTTTAAAGTTTTAGATTGTAAAGTGTAAAAAAGTAAATTACATGAAAACGTTTATATTAAAAAACTGTTATTTTACACAAAATGTGCATAACCTGAAATGTCTTAACATAAGTAAATGCAATTTCACCAGTATTCTGCCTGTTATTAAATGTGTTGTGTATTTGTAATTGTAATGGAAGTTGTAACGCACATGTGTAAATGATAAACTGATAAACTGAGGCAGAATATTGTTAAAATTGCAGTTGTTTTTCTTAAGAGTAAGTCTCAAATTTTAATACGACTCAGGTCAAATGCTCACAGATAAACCTATGAAACGACTCATTTACACCATTTTTATCTTTATCACATTGTTGATATTTACCTCCGCCAAGGAGGTTATGTTTTTGCCAGGGTTTGTTTGTTTGTCTGTTTGTTTGTTTGTTTGTCTGTCCGTTAGTGTGCAACATAACTCAAAAAGTTATGGACAGATTTGGATGAAATTTTCAGGGTTTGTTGGAAATGGGATAAGGAAGAAATGATTAAATTTCGGTGGTGATCGGGGGTGGGGGGGCCCACGGGGGGAGGGGGGGGGGCACTGATCAGCCTTGGTGGAGGTCTGCGCTCTCCGAGTGCTTCTAGTTTCATTCTGTTTCACCTCATTTGTGTCTTTTCAGATTTTACACCATTAGTATCATTTTAAATTTTTACTTTTAAATTATTATTATTATTTACTTTTCACATCTTTTTTTTTCTTTTCATTTTACATAAAACTATATTTGGTGTCAACTCTCAGATTACTTTTTCTCCACATCTAACTTTTCCTCAGTTATTTATCACAACTGCATTTTTCAGTGAAAATCATATATTTATATTTTCCTATATTTAATATACAGACCATGGAGATGTTCTGAAAACCTCACATTGAATTCGAAGGTCTTATATATAAGACCAGAAAGACATGAAGAAAAAGTAAGTTTTACAACAAAATATATCATTCAAATTTACAGAACATAAAAAAAAGCGTTTACAACTACGGCCATTCAACAAATACATGTGAATCTGTGTTCTAGAAGATGATGGTGTTTAAATGTTCACTACGGAGCCTCTGAACATCCAAATGGGTCATATCTGATGACCATGAAAAGCGGAGAAACTGCATTTTACTAAAATTATTTCAATATATTAACCCTTTCATGCATAACGGCCACTGCAGAGGACAGTTCTTCTACAGCTGTTCTCTTGTATATTCTTGGGTTTTGTTGTTTTAGTTGCATATCAAGCAACACAGTGGACACTTATGCACCATCCCATAATACACTGCAATTCATACCATTACTGTAACTTTACAGTTCTTCATAAACCTGATCTGTGGCAAAATATTTGCTAATTGTTAATAGACTGCAATTAACAGATTTTTTTAACGAAAAGTTGTGTTTTTCTATATTTTTTGCATATTATTTGAGTGAGTAATAACTACTATTATAATGTGTTAAAATGTGAGAAAACATCAAATTATCAACATTAAGAAAAATATTTCATAGTTTTCACACAGTGTGACAGTAAATGTATGTTTCTTTGCTTCAAAAATGAAACGCATGGTGTCCAGGTGAGTGGATATTTTTGTAACTCCATTAAAAAAAATCTTGTAGATGTAAACATGATCATAATTTAATCATACTTTTTTCACTGGTATTATTTTACTGGTCCGGCCCACTTGAGATCATACTGGGCTGAATGTGGCCTTGACACCCCTGCTCTATGTCCTACTCCCTCCATCAATTATATCAAGACTTATATAAGACACAGGGTCAAGGCCACGAGGTCAGGGACAATTAGACTGAAATCAATATTCCAATATTAATATAAATAACTTGAGTTAACCTTACTGCCATAACAACGGGAATGTGACGCATGGAAAATAAGATAAAAATAAGATGGAGATAGAAGAAGTGTTTGGATTCGAGGTCAATATCATCCATGTCTTAATCATAAAATATTGATACTAACAGTGTAATATCCTTATCTGTAGTTCAACTTTATAATTAACTACATACTGAATGTTTAAGACATGTAAGAAAGCAAAATATATAGTGCTAATATAATAGATGAGGTCATTTGTTTAATGAAATTAGTGTTTTCTGTAAGAGTTTATATACAGGGTGTATCAGAAAAACAGCAGAGTCTCAGAAAAAACAACATAAAACCAAAATGTGAATAGAATAAATGACTAACTCTTCAATTCAAATCCTGAAGTGTAAAACCCCAAATCTTGACTCACAGAGCAAATTTTGCTAAGAATTTTCTATTTCTGTGAAATCTTTATATGGATGGTAGGGGATTATTGTGTCATTATTTTTTTCTTGTTTTATGTATGCAAGTAAAAGACCAATGGAACTTGTCATCCATGGTGACACATCTCATATTAACCTTTACATTTCCATGCTTAAAAGACTTTTATTTTGCACAATTCAAATTAACGTTGTTCACTGAAGCATTAAAAACAGACCCAGGACACTGGTGTCAATCAAGGCAGAATTACATGGTCAATAAAAACATGTGACCAAATGTCTTCATATTTTATTACCTCCGCCAAGGAGGTTATGTTTTTGCCAGGGTTTGTCTGTTTGTCTGTCCGTTAGTGTGCAACATAACTCAAAAAGTTATGGACAGATTTTGATGAAATTTTCAGGGTTTGTTGGAAATGGGATAAGAAAGAAATGATTAACTTTTGGGGGTGATCCGGAAGAAATCCTGGATTCTGGATCACTTTGAAATTTTCGTTAACATTGTGGTAAATGGGGCCAAAATTTTCGTTTCCCAATATCTCGCTTAATTATTGACCAAAACTCATGAAATTTAACTCAGGAATTGACAATGGGGTCCTCTATCACATTTCAAAGGCTGATCCGGATCTGATCCAGAAGGCGGATTTTATCTCAATTTATGTAAAAAATGGGGGTGCCCTTACTTTTTGGCCTACTGTGCCTTTAATATTAAAGGTAGAAATTTCTGACAAGCGCCATCGTGTAGCTCAGTCAGTTCCGCATCGGGAGTATGCCACCGGATTTCATGTAGCTTTAATACTTAAGGAGCTAGATCCAGAAGAAAACCGCCATTACGAGAAATGTAATTTTTGTGAATAACTACTGAACTAATAAGGATATAATTATGAATCCAGTTGCTAATGGTATGTTTTCATGGTCAAGGAATCTTAAAATCTAGGTAAAATAAATATGGGACTAATATTTATGGTGGAAATCACAATATGGGGGAATTGTGCAAATCTCATGCAATTTGACTCAGGGATTTACAATGGGGTGTTCTATCAAATGGCAAAGACTGATCCGGATCTTTCAAAAAGTTATGGACAGATTTGGATGAAAATTTCGGGAAATATTGATACTGGCACAAGGAACAAATGATTAAATTTTGGTGGTGATCGGGGGGGGGGCACTGATCTGCCTTGGCGGAGGTCTGCGCTCTCAGAGTGCTTTTCTAGTTTTTATGTTTTTTTTCAGAGACTCTGCTTTTTTCTGATACGCCCTGTAAATTGATCTCACCAAATTGATGTAAAATGTAAAAGTGCAGGTTTTATAAGTAATTTGTTCCAGTTTTAGACTTTTTAAGTTTGTTTTAATGCAATGGTTTAGAGTCAAAGTTGCAAAAGGAATTTCTACACTATAAGCCCGGATAAGTAGAGTTTACTCAAAAAATTTGAGGCAAGTGATTGCACTTAAATGATTTGAGTAATGATCGACTAATCAATTGGTTTAAGTAGGTTCAACTTTAATGCTAAAAGTACTGAATTTTATTAAGTAGAAAACACTAAAAGACAAGTTATTTGTACAGTCTACTCTTGTTAAACCGCCCGCCGTTATTTCGCCATTTTCGCTCACCGCCGACCAAAACCATTGCACAAAAATCCCCAATGCATTATTACCTCCGCCAAGGAGGTTATGTTTTTGCCAGGGTTTGTTTGTTTGTTTGTTTGTCTGTCCGTTAGTGTGCAACATAACTCAAAAAGTTATGGACAGATTTGGATGAAATTTTCAGGGTTTGTTGGAAATGGGATAAGGAAGAAATGATTAAATTTTGGTGGTGATCGGGGGTGGGGGGGCCCACGGGGGGGTCACTGATCAGCCTTGGCAGAGGTCTGCGCTCTCCGAGTGCTTCTAGTTCCATTAGCTACCGCCATTTCCGCCTATCGCCATCCGCCAGCCCAGTTCCATGCACAAACAACACTTATACCATTGATTTCCCGACCGTTATACCGCCAGCGTGATTGCCATCGAGTACACATAAATTTTAACAATGCACTGAAACAAACGCGCCAGACGCTGATCGCGACAAGCTACGAGTAGGTCTACGGAACGGCCACCGTTCATTTATCGCAGAACACTCAGTAGGTCAGGATGTCGGGAAGAGGACGTGGGATTAAGCCAAAGCCTCAAGATGATGGGGTGTCATTTCCCGACACGGTATAATAATGTTTAAAATGTTTCCCCACTTTAAATGATCCCTTACAACATAACAGAATCAAGATTTATTTAGAAACGCAATTAGAACGGGTTAACGGAGGCAGCATAGACATCATATAGTAAAGACATGCACATTATGGACGCAACCCGTTGTAACGCCATTTTCGCTATACCACCAATTTGGCCGTGAACGGAAGTTGGCGGTATAACGAGAGTAGACTGTACTTTAAATCTGTTGTAAAATCAACCCCACTATCCAACCATTCAACTCAGCATTTCAGGTTACACTGACTAATTTTCTCAATTGTAGCCAGATTAATTTATCATTGCTTAAACAACTTTTTTTAAGATAATCAAACTCAGAAGCATGAATGGTAGTTAGCTCAATGTTATTTGCCAGTATGAAAAGTACTTTAAATTTGGCTAGATATTAAGATTTCCATTGTACAACAATAGTCTCAGATGAACAGTAAAGCCATTGTTCTTCCTCTGGCTCTGACTCATGGTGCAGCTCTACAAAAATACAAAAACAAACACAAAAAGGCCAATAAACACTGCCATACACACATTAAATCCAAATGAACACTAACACACAACCCCGCTGAACCCCTGCACAGAAAAAGAACACATTTTCAACAACATGCCCAATACCCACAATGCAATGCGAAGATAAAAAGGTGTGATCATGACTAAAACTTAGTGATTTAATTCCATTCAACTTAAACTTTTTCGTACTTTCAACTATGTCTACAAATTAGTAGAATATACTGAACATTTTATAGTAACATCATAAAACTTAAATCATTTAAGTACATTGGAATTAAAGCATTTTAGTAAATACAAATTCCAGGCTTACAGTGTATGTGGAATTTGTTCTGATGTACAGAAATAAGTGAGGCCAACTCAAAAAATTAAGGTAACTACTTGTATTGACATTTTTGAGTAGAATAAAAGTAAAACAATAAGTCAGTATATTTAAATGGAGTAGTTTTTACACAATTAAAATTAAGTTGGTTCAACTTAATTAAGCTTGAAAATCCTGTTGTTTGTACTAAAGTAATAGAGTTTACTGAACTACAGGAGTCTTGTGGCATTTAAGCAATTATGGCCAAATTGAAATAACTCAAAAAGATTAATGGAAATTGTTACATTATTTATTTTTTATTTTTTTTTTACGTTGAGCCAACTTATCATTTTTTAGAGTGTATTTGGATTTATGAACCTAACAGCTACTGGTGACCAAAAACATCTACTGATCTAAAGTGTTTAAAAAGTGTTGAACCACTAATCTTATTAACCCTTTCATGCATGAATTATGAGAACCTTAATCAAGATTTTTTTTCCTGAATGTTTTTATTCCTCTTTAGGCATGAAAAAAACAATGTGATTTTTTTTTTTTTTTTAACTCTTTCATGCATACTGGTCACTACGGTGGACAGCTATTCTACAGCTGTTCTCTTGTATATTCATGGATTTTGTTGTTATTTTCGTTTTTTTTTGTTTTGTTTTTTTACACATATCTTTATTAAAGTTGTAAGACACTACATATCTTTTCTGACATGAATTGGTAACATTATGTAGATCTCTCCTGAGCATAAAGCCCCAGAATCATAAGCCTTCCCCATAGTTTTCACACAATTTATCAGTAAATACATGTTTCTGTGCGTCAAAAATTAAACACATGGTGTCCAGTTGAGTGGACATTTTTGCAACTTCATGAAAAATAGGTTCATAAGATTTTTTTTTTTTCATTATTGGTTTTTATGCATTTTTTTTTATTATTAGGTTTTTTTAAAAATTAATTTTATTTTTTATTTATTTTTCAGAAGAACATTTTCAATCGCGTTGTTCAATCCGAGAATTGACACCAAATATAGTTTTATGTAAAATAAAAACAGATGCAAAAAGTTAAAAAAAAAAAAAAAAAATAGCAATAATAATTTAAATGTAAAAATTTAACATGATACTAATGGTGTAAAATCTGAAAAGACACAAATGAGGTGAAACAAAATGAAAATATCGATGATGTGATAAAGATAAACATGGTGTAAATGAGTCAGTTCGTAGGTTTGTCTGTCAGCATTTGACCTGAGTCGTACTAAGATTTGAGACTTCCTCGGCTAGAACTGAAGAAAGGCTAAAAAAATATAAAAGTCGTTTTTATATTTGACACATGACTGAGTGATTTCTAATATAATGTGTCAGTCATCGTCCAAATACAAGACAGAAAAGACGAGTAGATGGTTAGAGCGCCGATCACCATTATTATGTTCAAACCTGCTCATAAATGTGTTTCCACTGTGCACTTCACTGTCCGTATGACTGAACAACTCCATTGGACTTTGCACATTAGAGTTTATTGTTGCACTTTAATGTGTTTCTACCATTTTTGTTTTTTACACTTCAAATTCATTCTGTGTAGTGTGTTTGCACTTGTATTCTGTTTTTGTTGTCTGTCGTCTGCACTGCAGTTTCCCAATTTGAGATGAATAAAGTCCATCCATCCTTTATCTGTATTCTACTCCATCCATCCATCCATCCATCCATCCACTTGCATTCTACTCCATCCATCCATCCATCCATCCATCCATCCATCCATCTTTTATCTGTATTCTACTCCATCCATCCATCCACTTGCATTCTACTCCATCCATCCATCCATCCATCCACTTGCATTCTACTCCATCCATCCATCCATCCATCCATCTTTTATCTGTATTCTACTCCATCCATCCATCCATCTTTTATCTGTATTCTACTCCATCCATCCATCCATCCATCCATCCATCCATCCATCCATCCATCCATCCATCCATCCGTCCTTTATCTGTATTCTACTCCATCCATCCATCCATCCATCCATCCATCCACTTGCATTCTACTCCATCCATCCATCCATCCATCCATCCATCCATCCATCCATCCATCCATCCACTTGCATTCTACTCCATCCATCCATCCATCCATCTTTTTTCTGTATTCTACTCCATCCATCCATCCATCTTTTATCTGTATTCTACTCCATCCATCCATCCATCCATCCGTCCTTTATCTGTATTTTACTCCATCCATCCATCCATCTTTTATCTGTATTCTATTCCATCCATCCATCCATCCACTTGTATTCTAACACCATCCATCCATCCATCCATCCATCCACTTATATTCTAACACCATCCATCCATCCATCCATCCACTTGTATTCTAACACCATCCATCCATCCATCCATGTAGGACAGATCAGCAGAACTTCATATCATGTGACTCATCAGTTGCTTAACCTGTTTAACCCTGACCATATTTTCAGGGGAAAATGCCTAAAAAGACATACCCAAAGTGAATGAAGAATTACTTATAATACTTATAATAATAAGGTTCATATGGATGTTCTTGGTGTCTATGGACATTTAGAGACCTCACATAATCTATTCCCATTGTCTAAAATATTGTATCTATTACTATGCCTGAGTAAACTGTAACAAACTAAAAGAGAAATTAGAATTTTTTATCCTCGCCTGTTTTTTTTCGGCTAGATTGACGATGATATGCATAAATTAATTGTTTGTGTCGGAGATTTTTAATAGCGTGTATGATTAAAAATCATGTTTGAACATTAAAGTTTGCACTAAAATACACTTTTGATGTACTTTTATTAACATTAAGGTCTAAACTTTGAGCAAAAGTTGAAAAAAATATCCATTGTCCTGATTCATTATATTTTTATAGTAGATGAATATTAATATCATTTTTTCGGCCCGCAGGCGGGCTGATAGGACTAAAGGGGTTTTAAACACTGACCTGACTTATCTTATGAATTTTACCTGAGACTCGACTTGTTTGAGGCTGATGCCCCGCCCACACTGATGCAGATATTTAGCAAAATAGATACTTTTTTCTATGTTTGGGCCTCTTGTCCACATGTGAATAGTGTTTTAAGTCACAAAAAAGGGGGATTTAAAAAAAAAAAAAAAACAAACATTGTCCACAGTGTTGATCTGTTCTAACTTTGTGTAATGAGGCTGCACATGAAACATCACATCTCAGTTCTGGATCAACTTCAGGATCAACAAGAAATTGGCAGCAATAACTCCTTTCATTTCTGAGAAAATGACAAAAATGTCAAAAAAACAAAGAGCACATGATATCCTCCGTGTGTGTGTGTTTTTTTCTCTCGTTACTTTGTTTGGTTTGGTGTGTATGTTATGTGCATATTTATTCATTCACTCATCTTCCATTTAATCTTTAGGAAACTTACTGTATATGCATATGCATCACATTGTACCTTGTTTGAAATGTATTTGTATTTTGGCCATAACACAGTATTCAAAATTTCTCTGACAGGACATTTTAGAGACAATTTGACAGATTAGTTTTGCTAAATGACCCACATTTTTACTTTTTAATTCATTTTTGCTTCAGTCGGACCATAAGGGATTATGGAGCTGCTTTATATTGAAATAAATGTTTGAATGGCAATCAATTGAAGTTCACTCTCTGATGGGACGTCAATGTGTTTTGACCCATTTGAAAAACCCCAATAAAAAAAAAAAAAAAAAAAGACAAAAATGTCATAAGTGCTCTATCTGCCAATGGTGACGAATCCATTCAAAATTTTAGACCATTTTCTAGGAGGATGGAGATGCAGACAGACCATTCTGTAAAGTTTTCAAGTCCAAATGTGCTGCAGGTTTTGAGTTACGGGTGCAGACAGACAGACAGACAGACAGACTGTAAGGACCTAAACATTAAAGTAAAACATTTTGGTGGGAACAAATAATATCTTTTGGATCGTTGTTATTTCATTTTAAGAGTTTAATAAAAACTTCTCCCTTTGCTGATAGTTTGTAAAACAGCCAAAATGATCATTCTTGGCTTCATATCCTTAATTAAATAAATTAAAAAAAAAAAAAAAAAAAAAATATATATATATATATATATATATATATATATATAAATTAAATGCTGAGAAAATCCTCTAAACTATAAGTCAAAGTTCTGCGTTTCAAACTTTAGTGAGAGAGTATTATGATATAAGATGTATAATCAGCAAAATGTACTTAAAGTATGAAAAATAGGCCTAGTTTTTGTGCAGTAAAGTGGTTTTAAGGAGTTTTTTTTTTTTTTTTTTTTTTTTTTTTTTTTTTTTTTTTAGCTTAAGGAGGAGGAGGGTTGAAAAACAGTCCAAATCAGCACATTTGGCGTTTGGAGATAGAGTTTTCACTGAATAAGAAGGAGGTGGAAAATGAAATCTGGAAAGTACCTGGAGCTGTCAGAGTAGAAGTACATCAAGTAAAGTACAAGTACTTTATATTTAAGTCACAGTACAGCGTTACCTTCCACCGCTGACAAGCACAAATAAACACAAAACCAACCGTCGAAAATGTCAGAGCTTCACTATTTACAAGCCAGATGGCCTCAGGGAATGGGATGTTTTTTTTGTTTTTTTGTTTTGTTTTAAACTGCCCAGATTTCCAGCAGACTTATCTGAACCTCCTCCTGCAGGACATTTCCTCAAAGACAGAAGCTGCTGGGTGAGAAGCATCTGATAACATTCACAGTTTTTTGGAAACCGAAGTGAGATGGGAGGGTTTGGCAGATCCACTGACAAAGTTAATACACTCCAAAAAAAACCTTTCCTTAAGTCTTTGATGAGTCAGTTTAATGATCATTGTATTAGATTTAAAAAGGTTGGTTTCAAGATGTGGTTTCTCACCTATTACACTGGTCAACAACAAATTTATTGTTGAAGTTTTTTGAGCTGATTTAGGATAATTTTGGTGTGCTGAATCCAAAAATCACATTAATTTTGCTCAATCAGGTCAACTTTCTGAACTATGCTACAAACTGGCTTTTTTAACATTTTTGCTTACATTTATGGGCATTTTCACATCATATGATACAAAATTCTTTCATATTTCTTGCAATAAACGAGTTCTGAAGATTTTACTTCTGCCAATTTATGATTAATGTTTTTTTTTTAATATTACAAGTGAATGAAATGGCTTCGACTAGAGGATCTTGTAAAAATAAGCCTGATGTATTCTGCTACATCTGCGGTGAATACACCATTGTACCTAACAGGAATCAAGTGATCAAATGATTTTTTTTCTCTTAAAACCTATTTTGGGTGAGAACTACTGTATATAAAAAAATCAACTGATAAAGTCACAAAAATTGTAATCAATTTTGTGAAAAGATCAAATTTTTCAAAATCAAATTAGCAAAAAAACCTGACCTGATTGAGAAAAAACAGATGTCATTTTTGGATTTAGCGGTGCAAAATGGTCCTAATTCAGTTGAAAAAAACCTAGACAACTTGCAAAAAACATTTTTTTTTATAACTCAGTGTAATTCTTTCATTCTTTAACCCTATAACACTGAACGTATCATATTTGATACATGAGTTTTGAAGCCCTCCACATGACTGTATTTGCTTTTTTTTAAAATTTTTATTAGTGATAGTTAACAAGACAATGTGGACAGAAAAACAACAACACAAAGGGAAACTCAAACAAATAAATAAACCAAAAACAACAACAATGACAGAGTATTGACAAACAACAACAACAACAACCACAACGTCATATTACAAAGAAAAAGATCATAAATGTAAATAGCAACTAAACCATATAGCTTGGTTAGGGGTGATAGGGAAAAGGGGAAGAGGGGGGTGTAAATGAAAGTGAGAAAGAGAGAGGGGGGAGTTGGGGGGAAAATAATAATTGTTGTGATAATACAAAAACATGTAATAATACCAGTAGCCTAATTTTAGCCTGTATTTGCATTTTTAAGTAAAAATCAGATATTTTCCTGTGTTTAGTTTACTGACCATATAGATCAGGGGTCTCAAACATGCGTCCCGGGGGCTAAATGTGTCCCCCCAAAGGTTCCAATGTGGCCCGTGGGATGAATTTGCAAAGTGCAAAAATTCCACAGTCAAAGTTGTTGAACTCATTTTAGTTTGTTCAATAGGATCTCCAGTAAAATAATAGTCTGATAACCTACAAAAAATAATGACTCCATATTTTCTTCTTGGTTTGATGTGGAAAAAAATATTACATTATGCCTATAAATAATGACAACTTCAAAGTGCAAAAAATAACATTAAATTATGAAAATATTTACATTTGCTAACTATCCTGTAACAGTAAAATATGAATAACCTAAAAAAATATGAACAACCTGAAATGTATGAAGAAAATTAAGCACAATTTTAACGATTTTCTGCCTGTTACTAAGTGTTCAGTGTCTTTGATCTGATCCATAATGCACATGTGGAAATGATAAGTTGAGGCAGAATATTGTTAAAATAGCACTTATTTTTCTTGAGAAATTTAATTTTTTTTTCAGGTTATTCACATCATTTTTTGTTTGGATGGTTTATAAAAGTAAGTATTTTCATAGTTTAATGTTGTTGTTTTTTTTCAGGACTAAAACAAAGACAAAAATTTGGAGTTGTCATTATTTCTAGGTTATTCTGTTATTATTTTACTGGAGATCAAATCAGGCTGAATGTGGAACCTGAAAGAAAATGAGTTTGAGAGCCCTGATGTAGATGTTCATAAAAGTTCAGAGTACAGTTAAGGGGTATTATACCAGAAACAGAAGAAAAAGGGACTTTTTCAGTAAAATCACTCATTAACTGAACATAAACCCAGTGTCTCCATCCACTGTCATTGATCCAACTCTATGGGTTTTACTGGTGAATCAATGTTGTAGAAGATGATGGTGTTTCCATGGTAACTACGGAGCCTCTGAACGTCCAAATGGGTCATATCTGATGACCATGAAAAGATGACAAACTGTATTTTACACCAATTATTTACATGCATTGATAGGATTAGTGGATCAACAGGTATTAAACATTTTACAACAGCAGATGCTTTCAGTCGCTGGTGGATGTTTGGGTCTTTACAGGTTAAGGTGCACTTGAGTATTTGCCTCTTATATAAACTTTAATATTCTGCTCCATCATGTCTCTCAATCAGCTATTGCACATATTTAATTACTTTTCAGATGAATATTTAACAATACATTTACTCAAGTACTGTGTGTAAGTACAAATTTAACCCATAAAGACCCAGTTCTACTTTTGTTTCATTTTCCAGATTAATTTTTCTCTAAATTTAACCTTTATTAAGTGATTTATCACCCTCTATATTTTGCAATTTTAAGTGAATATCCAGTATTTTCCTGTATTTAATTTACTGACCGTGTAGATGTTCATAAAAGTTCAGAGTAAAGTTAAGGGGTATTATACCAGAAAAAGAAGAAAACTGAAGAAAAAGGGACTTTTTCAGTAAAATCTACCATTAACTGAACATAAACCCAGTGTGTCCATCCACTGTCATTGATCCAAATCCAGGGTTTTTCTGGTGAATCAATGTTGTAGAACAGGGCTGTCAAACTCATGTTAGTTCAGGGGCCACATACAGCCTAATATGATATAAAGGGGGCCAGACCAGTAAAATAATATAAACTAGAAGCACTCGGAGAGCGCAGACCTCCGCCAAGGCTGATCAGTGGCCCCCCCCGTGGGCCCCCCCACCCCCGATCACCACCAAAATTTAATCATTTCTTCCTTATCCCATTTCCAACAAACCCTGAAAATTTCATCCAAATCTGTCCATAACTTTTTGAGTTATGTTGCACAATAACGGACAGACAAACAAACAAACCCTGGCAAAAACATAACCTCCTTGGCGGAGGTAAATATGAACAATGTGAACATTCTTAACCTCCTCAGACCCAGGAAATGTCAGCAAAGTACCAGCTTTTTTTGTTTTTTATTAAATAAGTGCCTATATTGGAAACATCATGATGAGACAGTTTTTTCACATGCAGTTTTTAAAATTTTTATGGAACGTCCTTTGTGGTGGACAGTTTTCTTTTTTTTTTTTTTTTTTTTGTATAAAGTTGTGAAACTCTTGTCCACAAATGTGGACAGTGGGTCTTTGGAGGTTAAGGAAAATAAGTGCAATGTTAACAATGTTACACCTTAGTTTATTATTTACCCATATGTATCACAACTTAGAGATGACAGTGGATCTAAAAATACACAAAACATTAAATAACAGACAGAATATTATTATAATTACACATACTTCTATTAAAAAATTTCAGGTTATTAACACACACACACACACACAGATAGATAGATAGATAGATAGATAGATAGATAGATAGATAGATAGATAGATAGATAGATAGATAGATAGATAGATAGATAGATAGATAGATAGATAGATAGATAGATAGATAGATAGATAGATAGACAGACAGACAGACAGACAGACAGACAGACAGACAGACAGACAGACAGACAGACAGACAGACAGACAGATAGATAGATATACAGGGTGGGGAAGCAAAATTTACAATATTTTGAGGCAGGGATTGAAAGACAGTGTATGACCAATTAGTTTATTGAAAGTCATGAGAATTTATTTGCCACAAGAAAACTGACGTAATAGAAAATGTTTTTATTCTGTGTCCTCCTTCTTTCTCAATAACTGCCTTCACACGCTTCCTGAAACTTGCGCAAGTGTTCCTCAAATATTCAGGTGACAACTTCTCCCATTCTTCTTTAATAGTATCTTCCAGACTTTCTCGTAATAGTTTCTCTTCTTTCCATTATAAACAGTCTTTATGGACACTCCAACTATTTTTGAAATCTCCTTTGGTGTGACGAGTGCATTCAGCAAATCACACACTCTTTGACGTTTACTTTCCTGATTACTCATATGGGCAAAAGTTTCTGAAAAGGTATGGATAATAGTGTTAGGTATGATTATGACATCAATATAAGTTTGGTTTCAAAACAATTGATGTAGTGCCTGGTGAGAAAAAACAACTAAATGTTCATTGTAAATTTTGCTTCCCCACCCTGTGTATATATATATATATATATATATATATATATATATATATATATAAGGCTAGTCTGTAAATGTAAATATTTGTGTAATTTTACTTTTTTTAAACTAAAACAAACAGAAAAATTGACAGTTTTCATTATCTATAGGTTATTATGGTAGTATTTTACTGGTCTGATCATTTTTAGATTGAACTGACCTAAAATGCTATTAAAATCCTTGATTGTTAATATCTTCAGTGTGATTTTTGCATTTCACATATTCATTCCAGGGGCCAGATTGAACCCTTTGGTGGGCTGGATTTGGCCCCCGGGCTGCATGTTTGGCACCTGTGTTGTAGAAGATGATGGTGTTTCCATGGTAACTACGGAGCCTCTGAACATCCAAATGGGTCATATCTGATGACCATGAAAAGATGACAAACTGTATTTTACATCAGTTATTTCCATGTATAGATCGGTTTAGTGGATCAACGGGTATTAAACAGTTTACAACAGCAGATGCTTTCGGTCGCTGGTGGATGTTTGGGTCTTTATGGGTTAAGGTGCACTTGAGTATTTGCCTCTTATATAAACTTTAATATTCTGCTCCATCACGTCTCTCAGTCAGCTATTGCACATATTTAATTACTTTTCAGATGAATATTTTACACAGTGGATTATATGTGCCACCTCTGGATTACAATGCATTGTTAAACACTAAACCAATAGTTTCTAAACTTATTTCCCCTTCTGATATAAAATCCAGTGTGTATACAGCTCGTATTTCAGACGTCTATGAGTTGTTAATGCCTCCACCAAATAGTGATTTTTTTCCCTTGAATCAACTCACATAGTTTCATTTCAGTAAATATTCAGATATTTCAGGAATTCACCAAAAATCAAATAGAATGAAAAAGTCCAACAACTGAAAACAGATTTGTGTTCCAGAAGTTTGTTTTTCTTCCCTCACATCAATCTTGTGATGAGACCTTTGGATTTAATGTGTTTTTCAGACGAGATCCACCCTCGGTTAAAACAACAATAAAACTCACTGTTCATGGTCTAATATTAATCATAATAATAATAATAACAACATCAGTCAGTGGGACAGATCCAGTGCTTTTACTTCACTACTTCATTTTACGACTAATACTTACTCTGTCATTCAGCATGTGTAGTTCTCATTGTCTTAAAGTTATGTCACTAGAATTTCAAACAGCTGTATGCAATATTTCTACTTTAAAATGTTCAAAAATGACCTAAAAGTCTGATTAAAGTGTATAAAATATGAGATGTTATGTTAAAAATGACCCCTTTAAAGCAATGGTGTTGACTTTTTCAACCATAAATGTCTAAAACAAAAAAAACAAACGAACAAAAAAAAGAATTTACAACAATACAACAGGGATCCATTGTACAGTAAATAATAGGGATGCATATGTGTGCAATATGCTGGTGTGTCCTACAGGAAACGGAGCCAGAATGGTTATAGCACCTTCTGTGACCACGTTATGATGACAAATCTAACGAAGCTTATGTTGTCGGGCCCTGAAAGCAAGGGTATATCCCTGGAATCCCCCCCAATCCTCTGCTGTATGATAAAGCAAATAAACGACACGATGTACAAAAGATACCAAATTAATTTTGGATGATCGATATGAACCAAATTTGAGCTTGATTGGCCGACTATACGTATTAATGATATCCAAAAAAACAGATTTTTCAATAGAAGTGCCCCCATTTGGACAAGTGATAATAATCATGGAACACCCAAAATCAACAGTGTTCTTCCACTAGGGGCCACCTATGTTAGTGCTAAAGAAGGATAGTTATCATGTTCACATGAAGGATATCTGACCTGAATTATGTCAGAAAAGATATTAGACATTTGTCATCAATATGCATCAATATGAACCAAGTCTGAGTTTGATTGACCTACTATTTTCTTAATAATGTCCAAAAAAACTGATTTTTTAACAGAGGCTCCCCCAACCATTTGTAAAAAATATACCACTTGGTGTCAGAATAGGACATCATGTAAACTCAAGGTAGAGGCATGATGAAATTTGAGCTACATCGATCTGATAGTGGCAGAATAATGGTCAGAGAACCAATTTTTCCCCCAAAAACTCCACCTAGTGAATGAAAATCCCACCATATGAAATGCTCATATGTAAGATGATCAATATGAACCAAATTTGATCTCAATCAACCTATTTTTGCTTGATTTATGTCCAAAAAACTGATTAAAGCGCCCCCATTTGAATGACATAATACTCATAGAGAAGCTGAAATCAACTGGGTTCTTCCACTAAGGGTCACCTATGTTGGTTCTAACGGGGGATATTTATCACGTTCACACGACAGATATCTGACCACAATAATATTAGAAAATTATTTACAAAATAATGTCAGAAAATATTTTAGATATTTGTTGGACGATCAATATGAACCAAGTTTGAGTTTGATTGGCTAATTTTTTCCTTAATAATGTTAAAAAAAAAAGGAGTTTTTTTAACAGAAGCTCCCCCAGCCATTTGGAAAAAACACACCAACTGGAGTCAAAATGGGACATCATGTAAACTCAAGGTAGTGGCATGATGAAATTTGAGCTACATCGACCTGATAATGGCAGAATAATGGTCAGAGAACCAATTTTTACCCAAAAAACTCCACCTAATGAATGAAAAAGACACCATATGAACTCTGGATGGTAGACAGAAAATGGACAAATTTTATCTCAATCAGCCCATTTTTGCTTGATTTATGTCCAATAAAACTGACTTTCAACTAAAGCGCCCCCATTTGAATGACATAATACTCATAGAGAAGCTGAAATCAATAGGGTTCTTCCACTAGGGGTCCAGTAAGTTGTTCCTAAAAGGAGATAGTTATCATGTTCACACAAAGAATATCCGGCCTGTACAATGTCAGAAAAGATATTAGATATTTGTTGGATGATCAATATGAACCAAGTCTGAGTTTGATTTGCCAACTATTTCCTTAATAATGTCCAAAAAAACTGATTTTTTTAACAGAGGCTCCCCCAACCATTTGTAAAAAATATACCACTTGGTGTCAGAATATGACATCATGTAAACTCAAGGTAGAGGCATGATGAAATTTGAGCTACATCGACCTGATAATGGCAGAATAATGGTCAGAGAACCAATTTTTCCCCCAAAAACTCCACCTAGTGAATGAAAATCCCACCATATGAAATGTTCATATGTAAGATGATCAATATGAACCAAATTTGATCTCAATCAGCCTATTTTTGCTTGATTTATGTCCAAAAAACTGATTAAAGCGCTCCCATTTGAATGGCATAATACTCATAGAGAAGCTGAAATCAATAGGGTTCTTCCACTAGGGGTCTCCTATGTTGGTGCTAAAGGGGGATAGCTATCACGTTCAAACAACGGATATCTGACCTCAATAATATCAGAAAATTATTTACTGAATAATGTCAGAATATATAGTAGATATTTGTTGGACGATCAATATGAACCAAGTTTGAGTTTGATTGGCTAATTTTTTCCTTAATAATGTCTAAAAAAGTGAGTTTTTTAACAGAAGCTCCCCCAGCCATTTGGAAAAAATACACCAACTGGAGTCAAAATGTGACATCATGTAAACTCAAGGTAGAGGCATGATGAAATTTGAGCTACATCGACCTGATAATGGCAGAATAATGGTCAGAGAACCAATTTTTACCCAAAAAACTCCACCTAATGAATGAAAAAGACACCATATGAACTCTGGATGGTAGACAGAAAATGGACAAATTTTATCTCAATCAGCCTATTTTTGCTTGATTTATGTCCAAAAAACTGACTTTCAACTAAAGCGCCCCCATTTGAATGACATAATACTCATAGAAAAGCTGAAATCAATAGGGTTCTTCCACTAGGGGTTACCTATGTTGGTGCTAAGGGGGAATACTCATCATGTTCACACAAAGAATATCCGGCCTGTACAATGTCAGAAAAGATATTAGATATTTGTTGGACGATCAATATGAACCAAGTCTGACCTTGATTTGCCTACTATTCCCTTAATAATGTCCAAAAAACTGATTTTTTTACAGAAGCTCCCCCAGCCATTTGTAAAAAATATACCACTTGGTGTCAGAATATGACATCATGTAAACTCAAGGTAGAGGCATGATGAAATTTGAGCTACATCGACCTGATAATGGCAGAATAATGGTCAGAGAACCAATTTTTCTCCACAAAACTCCACCTAGTGAATGAAAATTACACTATATGAAATGTTCATATGTAACATGATCAATATGAACCAAATTTGATCTCAATCAGCCTATTTTTGCTTGATTTATGTCCAAAAAACTGATTAAAGCGCCCCCATTTGAATGACATAATACTCATAGAGAAGCTGAAATCAATAGGGTTCTTCCACTAGGGGTCTCCTATGTTGGTGCTAAAGGGGGATAGCTATCACGTTCAAACAACGGATATCTGACCTCAATAATATCAGAAAATTATTTACTGAATAATGTCAGAATATATAGTAGATATTTGTTGGACGATCAATATGAACCAAGTTTGAGTTTGATTTGCCTACTATTTCCTTAATAATGTCCAAAAAGACTGATTTTTTTACAGAAGCTCCCCCAACCATTTGTAAAAAATATACCACTTGGTGTCAGAATATGACATCATGTAAACTCAAGGTAGAGGCATGATGAAATTTGAGCTACATCGACCTGATAATGGCAGAATAATGGTCAGAGAACCAATTTTTCTCCACAAAACTCCACCTAGTGAATGAAAATTACACTATATGAAATGTTCATATGTAACATGATCAATATGAACCAAATTTGATCTCAATCAGCCTATTTTTGCTTGATTTATGTCCAAAAAACTGATTAAAGCGCCCCCATTTGAATGACATAATACTCATAGAGAAGCTGAAATCAATAGGGTTCTTCCACTAGGGGTCTCCTATGTTAGTGCTAAAGGGGGATAGCTATCACGTTCAAACAACGGATATCTGACCTCAATAATATCAGAAAATTATTTACTGAATAATGTCAGAATATATAGTAGATATTTGTTGGACGATCAATATGAACCAAGTTTGAGTTTGATTTGCCTACTATTTCCTTAATAATGTCCAAAAAGACTGATTTTTTTACAGAAGCTCCCCCAACCATTTGTAAAAAATATACCACTTGGTGTCAGAATATGACATCATGTAAACTCAAGGTAGAGGCATGATGAAATTTGAGCTACATCGACCTGATAATGGCAGAATGATGGTCAGAGAACCAATTTTTCCCCAAAAAACTCCACCTAGTGAATGAAAATAACACAATTTCAACTCTGGATGGTAGTGAGAGAGTAGACAAATTTTATCTCAATCAGCCTATTTTTGCTTGATTTATGTCCAAAAAACCTGACCTTCAACTAAAGTCCCCCCATTTGAATGACATAATACTCATAGAGAAGCTGAAATCAATAGGGTTCTTCCACTAGGGGTCACCTATGTTGGTGCTAAAGGGAGATAGTTATCATGTTCACATGACGGATATCCGACCTGAATAATGTCAGAAGATTATTTGCTGAATAATGTCAGAAAACATATTAGATATTTGTTGGACGATCAATATGAACCAAGTTTGCATTTGATTGGCCGACTATGTCCCTAATAATGTCCAAAAAAACTGAATTTTTAACAAAAGCTCCCCCAACCATTTGAAAAAAACACACCACCTGGAGACAAAATATGACATCATGTAAACTCAAGGTAGTGGCATTTGGAAAGATTATTGTTAAACAATCGATATGAACTCAGTTTGAGCTACACTGACCTGATTGTGGCAGAATAATGGTCAAAGAACCTATTTTTCTCCAAAAAACTCCACCTAGTGAATGAAATGACACCGGCTGACTATTTCCTTAATAATGTCCAAAAAAATGGATTTTTCAACAGAAGCTCCCCCGACCATTTGGAAAAAACACATCAGCTGGAGTCAAAATATGACATCATTTAAACTCAAGGTAGAGGCATGATGAAATTTGATCTACATCAACCTGATAATGGCAGAATAATGGTCAGAGAACCAATTTTTCTCCAAAAAACTCCACCGAGTGAATGAAAAAAACACCATATGAACTCTGGATGGTAGACAGAAAATAGACACATTTTATCTCAATCAACCTATTTTTGCTTGATTTATGTCCAAAAAACTGACTTTCAACTGAACTGCCCACATTTGGATGACTTAAAGATACTCATAGAGAAGCTGAAATCAACAGGGTTCTTCCACTAGGGGTCACCTGTGTTGATTATCAAGGGATGAGAAATCCAACCAAATCTGTTCTAGTTATTATCGCGGTCACATTAAGGATATCCGACACCGAATCTGTTGGCAGTGTTCAGGGTAAAACCATTATATCCCCAAAACTCGATTTTTCACCCCAAAACTCCACCTAAGTGAATGAAAATGACACTATATGAACTATGGATGGTAGCCAGAAAATGGGCATTTGTAAGATGAATGAATGAATGAATGAATGAATATTCATTTCAGTTAAATACAAAATACAAACACATACATATTAAAAAAACAAAAAAAAACAAAACACATACATATTAAAAACAAACAAACATAAAATTAACACATTTTGTAACTGAAAAAGGAAGAAGCTGAAGCCAGAGGCTTATTTCTGCTTCTCCTATTCACATCCTTAGTCCAAGTCCACACCTGAAGTTGCAGCAGATAAATACTTAAACACAAATTATACTACATTCAGTGTTATAAGTCATTTTGTAATCATATTACTTTCATAGCCCTTCATAATTTGACAAATTAAAGTCTTTTTGAAACTCAACAGTGAGCGACACAATTTCACTTCATCCTTCAGTTCATTCCATAGTTTGACACCAATAACTAAAACACTGTGATATTTAACGTTTGTTCTTACTTTACATGTTTCAAACACAAACATCCCTCTTAAATTATAATGTCCTTCTCTTAACTTAAAAATTTTCTGAATACAAAAAGGAAGGTTTTTACTTTTAACGCAAAACATAAATTCCATTGTTTTTAAATATACAATATCAAAAAATTTTAGTAAACCAGATTCTACAAAAAGTGGATTACTTGATTGGCAATAACCAGCTTTGTTTATGACTCTAATAGCTTTTTTTTGGAGTTTAATTATCGGGTCTAAATTAGTCTTATACACATTGCCCCATATTTCCACACAGTATGACATATATGGCATTACAACTGAACAGTACAACATACGCAAACACTTCTTGCTTAACAAGTCCTGAGTTTTATAAAGAATCGCAACAGCCTTGGACATTTTGCGTTTGATATATTCTATTTGTGGTTTCCAACAGAATTTATGGTCAATAATCACTCCCAAAAATTTTGTTTCATACACCCTTTCAATTTCAATTTCATTAATTTTCAGTTTTATATCATAATTTCCCCTAGCACCACCAAAAACCATAAATTTTGTTTTATCTTCATTAAGTGATAACTTATTTACATCAAACCATTTTTTTAACTTGATCAATTCCTTTCCACAGTTTCTAATATTTGTTTCATATTTGCTCCCGAATAAAGCAAATTAGTATCATCTGCAAATATTGTAAATTTTAACTCACTAGATGCCATAAAAATATCATTTAAATAAAGTATAAATAACTTGGGTCCCAGAACTGAACCTTGTGGGACCCCACATGTTACTTTTCTAGAGTTGTGAATTTGTATTTCCAATTGATACATAAGATGATCAATATGAACCAAACTGTATCTCAAACGGCCTATTATTGCTTGACTTATGTCCAAAAAACTGACTTTCAACTAAAGCGCCCCCATTTGGATGACTGATAATACTCATAGAGAAGCTGAAACCAACAGGGTTCTTCTACTAGGGGTCAACTATGATGGTTATCAAGGGAGAAGAAATCCAACCAAATCTGTCCTAGTTATTATCACGTTCACACCAAGAATATCCAGTGCCAGATCTGCCGGTAGCGTTCAGGGTAAAACATTATATCCCTGAAACTCAATTTCTGGGATATAAAAATAGGCTGTCTAATCTGGCTGCAGTACGTTTGCTCCTGTTTAAAGGCCAACAGAAACAATCATGATGTTGCAAGTGTACTGCACTAAAAGAGTAAAGCTGCAGGCTGTAAAACTGCAACACTGACCACAAACCCATTAACGTCCGTGGAGCTGCAGGGGTGTGCAGACTAAGTATCTGTGCATCACTACACCATATACGCAACAATACCTTTGCTATTAGCATTTGTCCTGATTTCCCCCATTTGCTCGTCTTTCACCAACTCGTCTTTTCTGTGGTCCTTGACCAGTCCAGTCCAGTTCAGTTCAGTCCAGTAAACAACAGTACATTTAGTCCTTAAATCTACAGATCAATATTGTATAGGGATGAGGGGGGGAGGGGGGGGGGGGGTAGAATGTGTGTTGTTGTGTGTTTTTTGTCATTGAAAGTGCGGACACAATAATGAAGTGCCGC
The DNA here is from genome assembly GCF_902148855.1 of Sphaeramia orbicularis. Taxonomy (NCBI): domain Eukaryota; kingdom Metazoa; phylum Chordata; class Actinopteri; order Kurtiformes; family Apogonidae; genus Sphaeramia; species Sphaeramia orbicularis. Next base: position 38,844,087 of record NC_043973.1, read on the forward strand.
ATGAAAAACATCAATTAATCGTTGTAGCTGTTTGCAAAAGGTGGCCCTTTGTTCAATGTCCCTTAGAGCTCCTGGGTTATTATAGAATTATCTAACCTTTACGAACTAATGAAGTCCGATGTGATCCCCAAACTCCACCTTTCTAATTACGCGTTACTGGGTTTCAATAGACTGTTTACTCCATCTGGGAACACCATCCTGATAACTCTATTATATTAATGCTTAGTGAAATGAATATCCCATAGAGCAGGGCTGTCAAACTCATTTTAGTTCAGGTCCACATTCAGCTAAATTTGGTCTGAAGTGGGCCGAACCAGTAAAATAATAACATAATAATATATAAATAATGTCAACTCCAAACTTTCCTCTATGTTTGAGAGTGAAATGTAAAATTACATTACAAAAATGTTTACATCTACAAACTATCCTTTCAAACAATGGGTATGGTTACATGATGTTTTTTAAACACGATTTTTTTTTTCCAGAAGAAATTAATTCGGAACTAAAGTATTTTCTCTTCTGTTTACATGGAAATGTTAAACCCGAATAAAGGTTTACATGAGGTTACATATTAATGAGGTAGATAAGTGAGCTAAAGGGTTTGCGCTGCAGTGCTCATGTTGCCTTGTTCTGGCAGCCCTTCTGTTAGCTTAGCTTAGCATAGTCACTGCATTTCCATGGTCACACGTAGCCAGTTTTTTAAAGGTGATTTGTTGTCTTTTGTAAGCGATTTTGTGAAATCTGATTCTCCCTAATTATTTCTTTAGATCTGCGACTTACTGCCACCATGCAATCTTGGGACTGTTGTGTTGACGGAAGTTGGAAAATCTTTTTGTTGGAAGGGATGCATGCACTAAATTAGCTTTGCTTTAGTGTTTTAGCTTTGCATTAGTTTTTATTTCCCCAAGATTTTATTCCTGCAGTAAGTCACATGACCATGATTTGAGCCTCAGTTTGTGATCATATTGACCCCAGCGGACTAAAGGAATGATTAGGGAGAACTGAATTTCACAAAGTCACTCATAAAATACAACAAATCACCTTTAAAAGCCTGGCTACGTCTGACCATCGGAATGAAGCCATCATGCTAAGCTAGGCTAAGCTAAGCTAACGGAAGGGCTGCGAGAACAAGGCAATCGGTGCACTGCAGTGCAAACTGATTTGCCCACTTATTGAACTCATTAGTGCATGACAAATGAATTAATAAGAAAACAAGTGTTGAACTCTTCCTTCAGGGTTTTCCAGGCTGGTAGATCCCATCAGAATAGCCCACTGGAACAGTTTGGGAAGACTAGACTGCATGGCATATTCTTCCACCAGCGCAGAATTTGTGCGTCATCCCCACAGGACAAGACACTGAGCATGTGCAGAACGGCAGGAATAAAGTCCAAACGGAATAAAGGGTTTACATGTCCCAGGAAGAATTTAGACCAGATTCAAAAGTGGATTAAACCAGTGACTTTAATCAGGTTTAAATTTAATCCGAACTATTCTTTTTCAACTGGAATAAGGTGTTTACATGGGCATCTGAAACAGGATCTAACCTTTAATCAGATTAAACCAGGAATAAAAGTTGTCATGGAAACGCACGGAATGTGAATAACATGAACAAACGGAATAAATAAGTGCAATCTTAACAATATTACGCTTCACTTTATCATTTACAGACATAATATTGTTAAAATTGCACTTGCTTCTCTTAACCCTCCGGCATCCGGGTGCGCCTTTTAGGCACACTTTGCACTTCGTTTTAAAAAACTTCATATTATTTTTCACAATTTAAATAAGGTTAGAATTCAAAAGTTGTTCATTTTTTGCATGATCTTTAAATTTCTGGCCACCAACTAAAATTTGCACATTGTAAACAAAAGAATATTACAAGACTAGCATCTGTCTCCCAAGTGTGCCTAAAACGCACTATTTCTTATTATGATTAGGGCTGACCTTGATTTACAAAAATAAAATCAAATTAGAGCAGAAAAATAAATCAATAAATAGTATTTAATAGTTTGATTTATAGGTGTGCATTTTACACACACTTGGTGACAGATGCTAGTATTTTTGAACATTTGACCTAGTGCCAAAAATAATAATGCAAATTAACCAATGTTGGAATTAATCATTGACATATGCCAGACAGGCGGCAAAAATCAAATAATATGTGATCCATTTTTTATGTAGTGTATTGAAAAAAATAATTTTTTTTGTTTTTTGAATCCCAAAAAAAAAAAGGTTTGTTTACATTACAAACATGGCATTTAAAGGGTTAAAAAATGTGACAATTATTGAGTATTTGGTATTTTTATTTACGGCTCAAGTTGATAAAATAGAAAAAAGTGTAAAAGAATTAAAAACAAACTACGAAAATTTTTTTGACATTATTCCACAAGTGTGCCAAAAAGGCACACTTGGTGCTTAGTAGGGGCCTTGCTGGACAGGATACTGGAGGGTTAAGGCACAGGTGTCAAACATGCGGCTCAGGGGCCAAATCCAGCCCACCAAAGGGTCCAGTCTGGCCCTTGGGATCAACTTGTGAAATGCAAAAATTACACTGATAACAATCCTTTTAGTTCAGGTTCCACATTCAGACCAATTCAATCTCAAGTGGGCAGGATTCTGTCAAATACTATCATAATAACATATAAATAATGACAACTCCAAATGTTTCTCTTTGTAAATATAAATATTTTCATCTATTTACACTAAAATAAAATATAATTTCACAAAAAATATGAATAACCTGAACAAATATGAACAATCTAAAATGTCTTAAGGGAAGTAAGTACAATTTTAACAATATTCTGCCTGATATTAAATGTTTTGTGTGTTTATAGAGCTGCTGTGATCTGTAAGTTACAATGTACATGTGTAAATGATAAACAGAATATTATTAAAATTACACTTATTTTTTCAGTTTGTTCATGTTATTCACATTGTTTTAAAGGATAGTTTGTTGATGTAAACCTTTTCAATAATGTAAATTAACTTTTTTCGCTCTAAAACACAAAGAAAAGTTTGGAGTTGACATTATTTATATATTATTATGTTATTATTTTACTGGTTTGGCCCACTTCAGATCGAATTTAGCTGAATGTGGAACTGAACTAAAATGAGTTTGACACCCCTGTCTTAAGACATTTCAGGTTATTCACAGTTTAAGTGAAATTTTTTTCGTTTTAGTGTAAATACATGAAAATGTTTACATTTGAAAAGAGAAAAATTTGGAGTTGTGGGCATTTACAGGTTATTACAATAGTATTTTCTTCTCCAACCCACTTTAGATCATATTGGTCTGAAGGTGGAACCTGAACTCAAATGATTGTTAATATCTTAGTGTAATGTTTGCATTTCACGCATTCATCTAAAGGGCCAGACTGGACCCTTTGATGAGCCAGATTTGGCCCCCGGGCTGCATGTGATGTGCACCTGTGCCATAGAGCAGGGGTGTCAAACTCATTTTCTTTCAGGGGCCCCATTCAGCCCAATTTGATCTCCAGCGGGCCGGAACCAGTAAAATAATAGTATAATAACCTATAAATAATGACAACTCCAAATTTTTTAGTGCAAAAAATAACATTACATGATGAAACTATTTCTATCCAAAACAAAAAAGATGTGAATAACTGGAAAAAACTGAAATTTCTGAAGAAAAATAAGTTCGATTTTTATCAATATTCTGCCTCAACTTATGATTTCTACATGTGCATTACAGATCAGATCTACCAAGGTGCAAAACAGGCAGAATAGTGTTAAAATTGCACTTATTTTTCTTTAGACATTCCAGGTTCATATTTTTTTGGGTTATTGACATTTTATTGTGAAAGGATATCAGAATTTAATGTTCTTTGCAATAAATCAAAGAGAAAAAATTGGTGTTGCCATTATTTATCGGCAAAATATCATATTATTTTTCTCACATTAAACCAAGAAGAAAATTTGGAGTCATTATTTCTAGGTTATTATGCTGTTATTTTTGAGTTTGATGCCCTTGACTCTTAATATATTCAGGGTAATTTTTGCATTTTGCACTTTGTAAATTCATCTCGCAGGCCAGATTGGAACGTTTGGCGGCCAGTTTTGGCCCCCGGGCCACATGTTTGACACCTGTGCCATAGAGGATTAAAACTAAACAGGATGTAATGGCGTATGCAAGGCCTCTGAGGAGCATGTTCCATCATTCCACATAAAACGACGGGAATGTGTGGACGTCAGCAGTGAAACGTGTACAAAGCTGAGCTGTCGCGGGCCTCATGAATGACTGTCTTAGTGTTATATCTGTACATTATGTGCATGTTCCCTCCATCGACCTCCAGTCATGGATGTAATTGGATTCCTGGAAGTGCAATACACGTGCATAGCCTGACATATAGCTGAAAACAGGTGCACGTGTGAAATGTGCAATATTGGCTAGATTAAGAAAGACGTGTAAGATGTTATTGCTGTACGACACCTGCAAGATATTACAAAGAAAGTCAGATTTTCCTACTGTGGCACAGGAGAGCTTCATTTATTTACCATATACTTCTTCTCTGAAAAAGTAAAAGCGCATCACTGTAAGGAGGAGCTGATGTTCGTGTAATTTTGTGCATTATTACCCCAATCACACTTCTACACCCAATGTGTTTCTAAGCCCCATTACGTATGATTACAGTCATTTTTACACATAACTAGAAAGCACTGACGCTCACTTTACAAAACAAGATTTTAATTATAGAGACGGTGTGATATCAGTCATTTTTTTGTACATTAAAAAGCAATTCCTGAATACTCTGAGTTTGATTTGGAAATAAAAAGACACTCCTAATTGAATCATCTTGAATCTCAGGCTGTAATTTGTAAAGACAGCTATTAATGATAAGTAGATGAAGGAGGAAAAAACATTTCATAGCAGAGTAATTTTCCAATTATAGAAAGAGCACCGCAAAAGGGAGGAGAGGGGGGGAGCGGAGGGGGGAGATATGAAAGAAAAGGTTTTTTTTTTTTTTTTTTTTTTTGGGAAGAAGATTGGAGAGAGGTTTGAGTTTTTTCTATAAAAACTGTTGAGTTCAGTGAAGTCTAGTGAAGCTGCAGTAAACTGTCAGACTGAGTGGAAGAACAGAGTGTTTTCACTCATGTCTGTCTGTGTGTGTGGCTTTATGAAGCTGACGGAATATCTTCATCTACGGCTGGGCAATCTGACCAAAATATGTCATGATTTTCTGAGGTTAAGTCATGATCTGAATCACAATCTTCTCACCTCTTATACAAGGAGGTTTAGTCTGTGCATGGTGGTTTTTACCCCCGTGATCACTTTGCTGTGTGTGTTTGCGTGTTTGTTTGTTTGTTTGTTTGTTAACTCAAAAAGTTAAGGATGGATTTTCATGAAATTTTCAGGAAATGTTGATACTGGCACAAGGAAGAAATGTTTAAATTTTGGTGGTGATTCGGGGGGGGGGTCTGTCTTGGTGGAGGTCTGCGCTCTCCGAGTGCTTTTCTTGTTCATTGTTGTATCTGATTAACCCATGAAGACCCAGCATAACATTTTTTTTTTTTTTTTTTTTTTACCTCCACCAAATGAAACGGCAGAGGTTATGTTTTCATTGGGGTTTGTCTGTCTGTGTGTCTGTCTGTTACCTCTGCCAAGGAGGTTATATTTTTGTCAGCGTTGGTTTGTCTGTCTGTCCGTGTGCAAGATAACTCAAAAAGTTATGGACGGATTTGGATGAAAATTTCAGGAAATGTTGATACTGGCACAAGGAACAAATGATTAAATTTTGGTGGTTATCGGGGGTGGGGTGGGGGGGCACTGATCTGCCTTGGCGGAGGTCTGCGCTCTACAAGTGCTTCTAGTTTGTTTGTTTGTTTGTTTGTTTGTTTGTCTGTTTGTCTGTTTGTCTGTTAGCAAGATAACTCAAAAAGTTATGGACAAATTTTCAGGAAATTTTCAGGAAATGTTGGTACTTGCACAAGGAACAAATGATTACATTTTGGTGGTGATCGGGGGGGTGGGGTTGTCTGTCCGTCAGGAAACATTTTGATGAATGTGTTTGTGTGAATGTGTTTTCCTATTAACTGCATGGTCTTATCTGGAAGTATGACTTGTGATGCTAAACAAAAACATTATTTTTTTTCCTCTGGATGACTTAATGGAGGACACACCACTCTCCAGATACTCCTACTACGTCCTACGCCTACTACATGCATCTCCTGTGTGTGTGTGTGTGTGTGTGTGTGTGTGTGTGTGTGTGTGTGTGTGTTGGGGCGGGGGGGGGGGGGGGGGGGGGGTGTTTGATGAAATTTTCAGGAAATGTTGATTCTAGCACAGGGACAAAATGATTGCATTTTGGTGGTGATAGGAGGGGACTGATCTGCCTTGGCAGAGGTCTGCGCTCTCCGAGTGCTTCTCTAGTTCTAGTTCAATTTTAATTTTTCAAAACAACGCAAAACAAAACAAAACAGCTCAGCACCAGAGTCAAAACCAAAATAGAGATTTACAGTTAGCATAGAGACAGCTTCCCATCATATTCATATCTGTATAATATAACAAAAGTCCATGTAAGAGCAGATGAAAGCTCGAGACAGAATTGAGGACACATTATCTTCAGTATTTAGTCCAAGAAGAGTTTCCAAATGTGGTTGAATATGTCGATCTTAGAATGTGCCAAATATGTCAAAAAGTCAAGTGGAATGTGCTCCAGTATTAGCTTCCTCCATCCAGATACAGTCAGAGGTTTATTAGAAGTCAAATGTAGTAGTAGTATATTCTTTTGGGCACAGAATGTTAAAATATTATACAATTTCCTATTATGTTTATTACTAATACACTTATTTGGTAAGCCAAGGAGCAGCGTTACTTTTATGTCAGTTCCCACATTACGTTTTCTCTGTATTTAACCTTTCTTAAGTGATTTATCACCATTTATTTATATATTATTATCCTTCGTATTTTATGTTTTCTCAGTATAAATCATGTATTTCCCTGCATTTAATTTACTGATCATGTAGATGTTCATCAAATCTAAGATTAAAGTTGGGGGTTATTATATCAAAAACAGAGAAAACTGAAGAAAAAGTGACTTTTTCAGTCAAATCCATCATTAACTGAACATAAACCCAGTGTCTCCATCCACTGTCATTGATCCAACTCCATGGGTTTTACTGGTGAATCAATGTTGTAGAAGATGACGGTGTTTCCATGGTAACTACAGAGCCTCTGAACATCCAAATGGGTCATATCTGATGACCATGAAAAGATGACAAACTGTATTTTACATCAATTATTTACATATATTAATAGGTTTAGTAGATCAACAGGTATTTAACAGTTACATCAGTAGATGGTTTTGGTCAGTGATGGATGTTTGGGTTTTTATGGGTTAAAAACTGACTTTCTGCATCTTTTTGGACCATTATTATTGCAATATTTTGACAATATTGTACTACCTGCAGTAAACACACACTGTGTATGATGATTGAATAAAGTTTTCTAAATTTGTAGTTTGTGGTTTGGCCATTTTTGGAGGCAGAAGTGACTATATTTGGACTATATTTGGACAAAAGGGGATGGAAGTATGGGAGCCCTTAGGGTCAGAGGTGAGCTAATGCTAAAGGTTAATTTGCTAACTCGGCAGAATGGTAAATGTCACTGAACACTGTCTAATAAAGTTATTTTACAGTCTTGTTAGTGGAACCTATAGAGCACAACTACTGTGGAGCTGTCTGTCAGGGGAAAAAAATTAAGAAGTAAATTGAAAATTAAGTAAACTGAAACTCTGACAGTTTGACTCAGCTCTTAAGCAAGATATTACGCAGATGTGTCAATCAAACCTGACATGACAGACATCAGAGCTTCTGTGCTAAACAAAAAAAAAAAAAAAAAAAAAAGTAAAGACAGACCATCAGATCACTTATGTACGCTCCAAATAAAACTGATGAGACTGGAATAAGTCCTGGAAAAGCATGACTGATTTATAGACAGAAGGTCAGTGTCAGTCTGTGGGAGCTATTAATTTTTAAAGCTAACCCCAGTGGACACCAGTGGTATTACAGCTTTAAGAAACTGACATTGGCTTCAGTTTGGAGCTAAAGTTTATGAGTAAAGACTCGACTATTAGGCAATTTACCTGCTGAATTAATGATAGAGGGATGGCAGTCTAGCTTGTCCCAAATGAGTTTTAAAAATGAATCAAAAATGCTTTTACACAAACATAACTCAAAGGCGTCTGAGTAAATTCAACTCATTGAACACTGGAGTTCACAATCTGGACTTTTTGGTACCGACAGAGGCCAAAGCATTGCTGAAAATGGACACAAATAAAGGCTATGTTTACATGTAACTGGATATCTGACAAAACTGAGATTTTTGTCTGTTTGTGCCTGTTGTTTACATGACAATGATGGCCATGTGCACCAAAAACAATGGGTTATAAAGACTCCAGTCAAAGATTTACCAAAATCTCCACTTTCACGTTTGCGTGTAAACAGAGAGAAGCAGAGATCTGGGAAGGATGTCACAGTTTTCAAAGGAAATACATTTGCGTCACGTGCAAAGTAACAAGTCATGTTTTGTGATTCTTTGCAGGATTCTGATTGGTTAATGGTATTCTATCGTCTCACCACACTGCCATCTACAGGCTTGGCATGTTCTTGACAATGTAAATATACCGGTCCGTGTAAATGAAAATTTTTCAGAAAATGGTCCTGTGTATGCAAGTTTTTATTTATTTATTTATTCTTTACAGAGATGGGAAAATATCTGTCTCCAAAACACCCGGTCAAAAGTAACCTGTGCTAGTGACGTTAATAGTTTAGTGCAGTGTTTTTCAACCTTTGGGGTCGCCTGGAATTTCTAATATTTAATAAAAATAAAAACTTACTAATTACTAATTACTTACTAAAAATATATGGTGAGTTGACAGAGACAATCCCAATCCATAAAAGACATGACAAACTGTGAAGCTGAAACTGCAGCACTGTGGTTCTGTTTATCTGTCAAATGTTCATTGTGGTCGGTTTCAGATGCTGCAGCTCTTTCATAATTCATAGTTTGAGTTCTTGTTTGTTCAGTATTAATTGTCAGCCTTGTAAATCCAAGCTGGACTGACTGTACATATCCTGACCAAGGAAAATCAAATTCTCACTTTGTGCAGTAATCTACACCTGGATTTACTGCCTCCGTCCAGAATAATATACATTCAATGTCGTCTAAAATGAACGTTTATTTGCAACATAGTATAGCAAACTATTACATGATCAAAAACAAATTAATTTTAGCAAAAAAAGTCTTTGTTTTGAATGTCTGGGATCACCACAAATTTGTGATGTTAAAATGGGGTCACGAGCCAAAAAAGGTTGGAAACCACTGTTTTAGTGCAATAATCTCTACAACAAAATTTTTCCTGAAAAGCAGTTGTTTGTTTTGCAGAGTTATGTGTACCAACACCACTGAAAAACCTTCAAGTGTTTCAATGGACAAAAGGTTGTAAAACACTACAGAAATGTGTTGTGGTTGACTAATTATTCATTGAATATCTAGATCAATAGTCAGTTTTCCATTGGACATCTGCGCAAAACTTTACCGATATTTACTAAATGTCGAAATAACAGAATTCTCGCAGATTCTGGCACAGCCGCCAATGGTTACTAAAATGGGGGTGTGTTTACTTGCTCAAGGTCACTGTCTCGCAGTGCTGCCACTTGCTCATGTCTGCCAATATGCACTTCAAAAATTCCGTTTTTTTGGGCCATTGGCGGCTGTGTGAGAATTGCTTGGTAACTGTGTGATCTCAAGATTCGGTAACGTTCCCTGGCCCCCTAGATCGCCAGATTTGTCCATTTGTGATTTTTTCTTGTGGGGCTATCTCAAGAGTAAAGTGTACATGACTCGACCGAGAACTCTGGATGAGTTAAAACAGAGAATTCAGGATGAAATTCACAGTATCCCAGCTGACATGTTGCAGCGGTCAATGAGGAATCTCAACAGCAGATTTCAAGAATGCATTCGTACTGGAGGACGCCATCTACAGGAAGTAATTTTTGAAAAATGAAAATTCCATCATTGTTTCTTAAATGGCATGTTTTAAGGTTTCAATTACTATGAATAAAATATTTTTCTTCCATCACTCTTGGTTTTATTGGATTGTTAAAAAGTTCCCGTTTTTTTGTGTCACCCGGTATTATATGTCTTATGTTTAAGTGTTTTGTTTATTTATTTTCTTCTGTTTGACATTCATGTTTAAAATAAATACATCAATCAATCAATCAATCAATCAATCAATCAATCAAAACCCCCCGTCTTATTCGGTATTGCTCTGCATTACCATTGAAAATTTCTCTGGCTGACTTCTCAGTATTCTGGGCTGCTGTGGACGTCAGTGAAAGAACTACTCAACATGCATTGTTCCGTCTCAGCGTGAATCTCCACACTCTCCTCTCAAACAGGTCAGCTTAACATTTTAATCAGGGATGTCAAACAACTCTAACCTTGTCGGCCTTAACCTCCCTGTTAAAACAACTGGGATCTTGCAGGTGTGTGTTGTGTTCATAATATAATTCACACATTTATGATCTGGTACTGGCTCGCAGGTACATTAGCAGACAGGACTGAACTGTACATGAACTCTGTGCGTGACCGTTCCAACTCACACCGACTGCATCGATCTTCGGGACAGTTTGTGTATTGACTGAACAAACATCTAGAAGTAATTACACTGCGCTGCGTCTATTGTAAGATTTAACAAAACTGGGTGCTAAAAACAGTTTTCCCATTCTAAAGATGAGTCTTTTGTCCTCGTGCAGGGTCTGCCTCTAAGATGCATTTTTGTCTTTTATTTGTGGACTGCCGCGCATAAATACGTGTTGGATTGAAATGTCGAACAAAGCACCGTCTCGTCAAAGCAAATCCAAATAATAACCACCTCTAATTGAAAGCTACCAAGTTCTATATTCTTTACTGTTTTAAGCCTTTACTGCAGATGAGTTGGAAGGAGTTTTTCTCGGCTTGCAACCTTAAACTTTGACAGCCCCTTTGAATCCGTTGAGGAAAAGGATGACAGCAACTTAAGAGATAAAACAACACAGAGGCAATTTGGGCATGTGACAGAAAACTATTTGGAGATGTTTGGGCTCCTATAGGATATTAAGTTAAAAAATGTCTGACGCTTCAAATTAGAACCAAGTCCTGACTTTAAACCTCCGGAAATGGAAAGCTTGAGATGAGTTGTATTGTCAAACACGTATGGGAGCTCCGAGGATGCTGAGGCAGAGCAGATACTTAATAGTTAGGACAGTATGGAGCGTTTGAGTCTATGAATCTGTCTGCAGGTGGTGGTGGTGGGGGGGGTTCTCATCTGTGCCTTCGGCCACCTCCCTCTGGGTATCTTCACATACAGAGTTATGGTATGACTCCAGCTCTCTAAGCCCTGAGGGTGCACGTAGATGCTGTCCCCATTTATTGAAATGAAAGCAGCCTGTGACTCCTGCACCGAAGAAAACCATTTAAAGCTCAAACGAACCTGTATCCATGTGCATTTTATTAGTTTCTCTAAAGAGGCTTTTGATTACAATTTGAATGAATGAATGAACTAGAAGCACTCGGAGAGCGCAGACCTCCGCCAAGGCTGATCAGTGGCCCCCCCCCGTGGGCCCCCCCACCCCCAATCACCACCAAAATTTAACAATTTCTGCCTTATCCCATTTCCAACAAACCCTGAAAATTTCATCCAAATCTGTCCATAACTTTTTGAGCTATGTTGCACACTAACGGACAGACAAACAAACAAACAAACAAACAGACAAACAAACAAACCCTGGCAAAAACATAACCTCCTTGGCGGAGGTAATGAATGAATTTATTTTTGGTTTTACATCAATCATTGCACTCAGTACATTAATCACTAGAAAAGCACTCGGAGAGCGCAGACCTCCGCCAAGCGCAAAAATTCCCCACATAATCGGTGATACAAATCCTACATTTATTTTTTAAAATAAAATCCGCCTTCTGGATCAGATCTGGATCAGCCTTTGAAATGTGATAGAGGACCCCATTGTCAATTCCTGAGTTAAATTTCATGAGTTTTGGTCAATAATTAAGTGAGATATTGGGAAACGAAAATTTTGGCCCCATTTACCACAATGTTAACGAAAATTTCAAAGTGATCCAGAATCCAGGATTTCTTCCGGATCACCCCCAAAAGTTAATCATTTCTTCCTTATCCCATTCCCAACAAACCCTGAAAATTTCATCAAAATCTGTCCATAACTTTTTGAGTTATGTAGCACACTAACGGACAGACAAACAGACAGACAAACAAACCCTGGCAAAAACATAACCTCCTTGGCGAAGGTAATAATAAACATACACTATAAGCCCGGATAAGTAGAGTTTACTCAAAAAAATTTGAGGCAAGTGATTGCACTTAAATGATTTGAGTAATGATCGACTAATCAATTGGTTTAAGTAGGTTCAACTTTAATGCTAAAAGTACTGAACTTAAACTATTAAGTAGAAAACACTAAAAGACAAGTTATTTGTACTTTAAATCTGTTGTAAAATCAACCCCACTATCCAGCCACTCAACTCAGCATTTTAGGTTACACTGACTAATTTTCTCAACTGCAGCCAAATTAATTTATCATTGAATAAACAACATTGTTCTTAAGATACTCAAACTCATGATCTTATTCCTGACCAAAATAGTTATAAAATTACTCAATTTAAGACATTGTAGACTAAATGGAAGTTAGCTCCCTATCACTTGCTGGTACAGGAAGTTTTTTTAATTTGACAAGATTTTAAAACTTCCATTGTATGGTAACAGTTTTGATGAACAGTAAAGCCATTGTTCTTCCTCTGGCTCTGACTCATGGTGCAGCTCTACAAAAATACAAAAACAAACAGAAAAAGGCCAATAAACACTGCCATACACACATTAAATCCAAATTAACACTAACACCACAACCCCGCTGAACAACATGCCCAATACCCACAATGCAATGCGAAGATAAAAAGGTGTGGTCATGACTAAAACTTAGTGATTTAATTTCATTCAACTTAAACTTTTTCGTACTTTCAACTATGTCTACAAATTAGTAGAATTTAATTCCATTCAACTTAAACTTTTTCGTACTTTCAACTATGTCTACAAATTAGTAGAATATACTGAACATTTTATAGTAACATCATAAAACTTAAATCATGTAAGTGCATTGTAATTAAAGCATTTTAGTAAATACAAAGCTTACAGTGTAAAAATAGGACCAATGGCCCTGTAGCTTACCGGCCAAATTAAAAGCTTTGGGAAATGTATCCAGATGCCATTTATTATCACCCAGTTCTGTGTATTTATTCTATTACAGAAATAGCCCATGTTTTGGTCATATTCCAATCAGATCTGGAAAAATTTCAAATTCCAACTTGATATCATTGATACTGATTTATTGGATCAATCCACTTCCTATCTGTTATAATGGGAAAATTTTTCAAAGTTGCACCAAATCCAGAGTCAGATCTGGATCGAAATAATTTGAATCCCTTGTGTTGACATCATCATACAGAAGCTGTATACCAAGTTTGAAGTCAGTCAGAACTGGAGTTTCGAGAAGAAGATGATTGAATTTTTTTCCCCATAAGAGCCCATGTTAAATTTTCCGTAAGTTCCCGGATCCAGAAGAAGATCCTGATCAGCATGTGGACATTATGTTTTGGTCATCTCCCCATCAGGGCTGAACTGTAGAAATTTACACTGGATATCATTGAAAGAGAAGAAGGCTACAATCTAAGGGGGGAGCTACATTTTAAAATGCATAAAGTAAGGACAACAATGAAAAGTATGTGCATAACAAGCTGTGGAGTGACTTTGTGGAACAATGTAGAACAGAAGACAAAGGAAAGTACAAGCATACATGTATTTAAAAAGAGGTATAAAAAATTGTTCCTAAATAGGTATAGGGAACATGAAGGATGAAAATAGTATTGTTGCAAAGTTCAGGTGTGGTTTCTTGGAATTAAGAGAGTAATTTGAATTTCAGAGTTTCTGATATGTGTGAGTGGATTAGAGTGGGGGCAGATGTGAAGTCTACATGAATGAGGATTGTGGGGGTGAAATTATGGAATGGACCTTATGATGCATTTAAATTATTCACTCCTTTGGCGAAGTTAAAAAAAAAAAAAAGTACTTTAAATTTAAATTATTCAGAAATATTGAATTGAGATGGCAGATGTGTTTTTGTTGTTGACTTTTTTTTTTTTTTTTTAATTTGTTATTATTATGGTGTAAATGCTCAATGCTGTACACATTGAAGTTGACGTAAGCAGTGTATTAGTTGAAAAGGATAGGCAAAAAATAAGCTTTTGCTTCTAGCCTATTCCTTTTTTGGTTTTTATGTTTATTACAATTGATGTATTGAGTACAATGACTGATGTAAAACCAAAAATAAATTTATTCATTTCATTTCATTATTCATCATTTATATTTACTGAGTTATTGCATCGATCCACTTCCTATCTCTTATAATGGGGACATTTTTCCAAGTTGCACCAAATCCAGAATCCGATGCGGATCCAAATAATTTCTCTAACTTTTGTTGACATCATCATAAAGAAGCTGTATACCAAGTTTGAAGTCAATCTGAACTGTAGTTTCGGAGAAGAAGACGATTGAAAGTTTTGTAACAGATGACGACAGATGACGCTGGATGCCGCATAACGACAATAGTTTACACCTTATCGGCCGGTAAGCTAATAAGAACCAAAAAAGGAATAGGCTAGAAGCAAGAGCTTATTTTTTTTGCCTATCCTTTCCAACTAATACACTGCTGACATCAACTTAAATGTGTACAGCATCAAGCATTCACACCATAATAATAATAATAATAAAAAAATCAACAACAAAAACATATCTACCATCTCAATTCAATATTTATGAATAATTTTAAGCTAAAGATACTTTTTTTTAAATTTCTGTTAAACCTGTTGGGATTAAATAAAAAATGTGTTTAGTATTTGTGCATATTTGGTGTAATTCAATTCTTCCAGGAAATAATCATTTTAAAAAAAGAAACAAACAAAAAAATTGCCTTTTTAACAGTATCATGATATATCGTGATATGTTGTATTGTGATCCTAGAATTGTGATTTGTATTGTATCGCCACATTCTTGCCAATACACACCTCTAGTTGCAAAGCCACGATAAAGGTGGGACCAAATGATCCCACCGTTTCATTTACACAGACGTCGTTCCAGAATAAAGGCGAAATATTCCCACAACAGAAGTGCTGTGTTAAAGGGGTTTAGGACCAACTCACATTTGTACATATCCTTACATATTTGCACAATAGTAATAATATTTCCACTCAGTGTCTTACCACTGTGACAGTATTTTGTATCTTGCAAAATTAATCTTTATTTTTTTTTTTTTTTGCACCATGATACATTTGCTTTATTTTAATTTACCTATTTATTTTTCCTTGCTTAGTGTACAGTTTATTTCCTTTTTGTATAGTTTAACCCTTTCATGCATGCATTATGAGAACGTTAATCAAGATTTTTTTCTTTATTCCTCTTTAGGCATTTAAAAAACAATGAGATGATTTTTTTTTTTTTATCAAGCTATTTTTTATGGAGTTGCAAAAATGTGCGTTTAATTTTTAAAGCAACGAAACGTGTATTTACTGATATACTGTGTGAAAACTATGAAATAAAAACATTAAATGCTGCTAATTTGATGTTTTCTCACATTTTAACATACACTACAAACAAAAAGTTATGGATGTTTAAAATTTTTGGAGCTATTTTTTTTCAGTTGGGATTTTTGCACAACGCATTTTACTTTTTGTGTGTGTGAATTGAAACACATTTTTTTAATGACCAGACATAGTTTTATTTACAAATGGCAAAAATGACAAAAAAAAAAAAAGACCAAAAACAAAAAGAAATATCCTTAAGTTTTTGTTTGTAGTGAACTTCAATACTAATCACTTCATGGAGATAATATGCAAAAAAAAAAAAAAAAAAAAAAAACTTTTGTTGTTAATTACAGTCTAATAACAATAACAAGGAACTGATTTACACTCAAACATGTTAGATTTGGTTTATCAAGAATTGCCAAGTTACAGTAATGTTATCAGTTGCAGTGTTTTGTGTATTGTGTTGGCTGATATGAAACTAAAATAACAAAATCCATGAATATACAAGAGAACAGCTGTAGTGACCACTGTGCATGAAAGGGTTAAATTGTTTTAATTGTACAGTTTGTTTCCTTTATTTCATTATAGTTTAGTTTAATTGTTTATATTAGTCATTTGAATGGAACTTGCAAAGTAAAAATTTCATTGCTCAGCACTGCTGTGTATATGACAATAAACTTCTTGAATCCTGAATACAGTAAAAAGACTGAATGTAATTAGAGTTAAAGCCTGAAAATGCAAATATTTTATGCAGACATTTGTTACTGAAACTGTTGCATCTTGATACATTTGCTTTATTTTATTTTACCTGTTTAGTTTTCCTTGTTAGAGTACAGTTTATTTCCTTTATTTCCTTTTAGTTCAGTTTAAATTGTTTTAATTGTACAGTTAATTTCCTTTATTTCATTATAATTTAGTTTAATTGTTTATATTAGTCATTTGAATGGAACTCGCAAAGTTAGAATTTCATTGCTCAGCACTGCTGTGTATATGACAATAAACTTCTTGAATCTTGAATACAGTAAAAAGACTGAATGTAATCAGAGTTAAAGCCTGAAAATGCAAATATTTTATGCAGACATTCGTTACTGAAACTGTTGAGTGAAATGCTGGATGCAAATGACTACGATATGAGGAAATGTGCAATAGCATTGTTTAATCTTACAATGGGTCGCTGAGTCGCTTTTAATTGGTCACCATTTAGCGGAGTAAAATTCATGGCAATGCAATGATATGCAAATTCATTCTCCTGATTAAATTAGAAAAAGAGTGATCAGTAATGAAAGTACAAATCAGCCATTGTAAGAGCTATTGTGTAAATGATTAATGTTCTGAATATAAAACTAATGAATGATTTAATTCCATGCTATAAATATGAAATTCATATCATCTTTAATGTTTAGTGTTAAGAATCTAAGCAGTATCTGTGAACAGTTAAAGCAATAATTCAGGTAAAAAGAGACTAAAATAGCAGTGTAAAGTAACAAAAGAGTCGAAAGGTCAACAGAGGTGACTTAAGACGCCAGAAAACTGCAGTTGTCACACTTAAAATCATACTAAAGATGTCTGAAACCTGAGAAAAATGGCTAAAGTGATCTTCATGGACAAAGAAGGGAAGCAGCTAAAGAATGTACTGTATTTCTTTAACCCTCCGGTATCCGGGTGCGCCTTTTAGGCACACTTTATGCTTCATGTTAAAAAACTTCATATTATTTTTCACAGTTTAAATAAGGTTAGAATTCAGAAGTTGTTAATTTTTGCATGATCTTTAGAATTCTGGCCACCAACTAAAATTTGCACATTGTAAACAAAAGAATATTACAAGACTAGCATCTGTCTCCCAAGTGTGCCTAAAACGCACTATTTCTTATTATGATTAGGGCTGACCTTGATTTACAAAAATAAAATCAAATTAGAGCAGAAAAGTAAATCAATATATAATATTTAATAGTTTGATTTATAGGTGTGCATTTTACGCACACTTGGTGACAGATGCTAGTATTTTTGAACATTTGACCTAGCGCTAAAAATAATAATGCAAATTAACCGATGTTGGAGTTAATCATTGGCATATGCCAGGATGAAAAAAATCAAATAATATGTGATCCACTTTTTATGTAGTATATTGAAAAAAAAAAAAAGTTTTTGTGTTTTTTGCATCTAAAAAATTTGTTTGTTTACATTACAAACACGGCTTTTAAAGGGTTAAAAATGTGACAATTCTTGAGTATTTGGTATTTTTATATATGGCTCAAGTTGATGAAATAGAAAAAAGTGTAAAAGAATTAAAAACAAACTGTATGAAAATTTTTTTTGACATTATTCCACAAGTGTGCCAAAAAGGCACACTTGTTGCTTAGTAAGGGCCTTGCTGGACGGGATACCGGAGGGTTAAATGTGTAAATAAAGTTATGTTAGCATGCTAAACTAGCATAACTTTTATTCTGATTGTTTATATCAGGGTGTTGTACGGAGTCCGTAAGGGGACATTGAGGGGAAAAAAAATTAAAGAAAAAAAAAATCAGGTCAAGTTTTGCGAGATCTCACAAAAGTATTGCGAGATGGATGTACAGTTCCTTTAATGCCAATCTCACATCCTCTTTCCTCACTCATAGTCCACAGTCCCTGCATTTCGTCTACGTCCATCTATACCAGAGGTGTCAAACTCATTTTAGTTCAGGGGCCACATTCAGCCAAATTTGATCTCCAGCGGGCCGAACCAATAAAATAGTAGCATAATAGCCTATAAATAATGACAACTTCAAATTTTTAAGTGCAAAAAATAACATTAAATGATGAAACCATTTCTATCCAAAACAAAAAAGAGGTGAATAACTGAAAAAAACTGAAATTTCTGAGGAAAAATAAGTACAATTTGATCAATATTATGCCTGAACATATGATTTATACATGTGCATTATGGATAAGATCTACAAAGACACAAAACAGGCAAAATATTGTTAAAATTGCACATATTTTTCTTTAGACATTTCAGGTTGTTCATATTTGTTCAGGTTATTGACATTTTATTATTAAAGGATATCAGAATTTAATGTTCTTTGCAATAAATCAAAGAGAAAAAATTGGCGTTGCCATTATTTAGAGGCAAAATAATAGGATTTTTCTCCCATTAAACCAAGAAGAAAATTTGGACTCATTATTTCTAGGTTATTATGCTGTTATTTTTGAGTTTGATGCCCTTGACTGTTAATATCTTCAGGGTAATTTCTGCATTTTGCACTTTGTAAATTCATCTCGTGGGCCAGATTGGACCCTTTGGCGGGCCAGATTTGGCCCCCGGGCCGCATGTGTGACACCTGTGTTCTATACCATTGAAGCTGTCCAGAATATTGCATTTGGTTCTTAATGAAATCAACCAGGACCGCAAGATCTGAATACACTGTGCAACGGGAAAGTCCTCGCCCGCTGAAGAATAATAATAATGGATTGGATTTATATAGCGCTTTTCTAGACACCCAAAGCGCTTTACATTATTGACCCATTATTCATTCGCTCTCACATTCTCCCTCTGGTGGTGGTAAACTACATCTGTATCCACAGCTGCCCTGGGGCAGACTGACAGAAGTGTGGCTGCCATTTTGCGCCTACAGCCCCTCCCACCACCACCAAACATTCATACACCAGTGTGAGTGGCAGTGGAGGCAGGGAGGGTGAAGTGTCTTGCCCACGGACTGACAAGGACAGAGTGGGATTCGAACCGCCAACCCTTGGGTTATTGGATGACCTGCTCTACCACCTGAGCCACGGCCTTCATAGATGTCTCTCACTAACACTGAACCCATGTCTACTGCCAAGTAGGGCTGTGTATTGGCAAGAATCTGACGATACAATACAAATCACAATACTACGATCACGATACAATTAGGGATGCACCGATACCACTTTTTTCCAGACCGAGTACGAGTACTTAGTCATAGTACTATGTATAGTACATAGTAGTATAGTATGACATAGTCATAGTCATAGTGTTCAGCCAGGGTCAAAGTACAATATATACTTAGCTCTACTGTTTCTTTTTGTTTTGCTTTTTCTCAGTTGGTGACATGTCTGTTTTTATACTGTATATATATTTACACTTCCTTTCTTCTTTAAACTTTTGCACTACACATCACCAGAGAGTTGTCACTTACAATTTCGTTGTACATATGTATAATGACAATAAAGGCATTCTATTCTATTCTATTCTATTCTACTTACATTTGAGTACTTGCCGATACCGAGTACCGATACAAGTACTTAATAATCCCATTCCAGTTCTTAGTTCCTTTTGTAAATGTGCTTTATTGTTGTTGTCATTAGTCTGACTGGAACAAAGTGCTGCTACTGACATTTAATGTGTTGGAATGAGCGTTTGTCAGTTAATCCACCAGGGGGCGCCGCTCTGAATTAACCATACTGGACAAATACCATGAAAAAGAGGAAAGTTTTAAGAGAAGAGGAAGAAGAAAGTCAGTAATAACAAACATGGAGACGACAGAGGTAACACTAATGTGACACTAATATTGCAGCGTTTTCACTGGTAAGGTTTAACAGCTTAGCTTCAGCAGGAAGAGAAAAGAGAAATGAGTGAGAAGTTTGGTTTTCACTTCTGCTGGCGGCGGTCCGCACCGCTCCGTACTCCCGATGGTATTCTCTGTCTGGGTACTCATCCGCCAGCACCTGGAAAAAAGATGGAATGTACGCAGAGGACGGACAGAATGCTGCATCCGTATC
Organism: Sphaeramia orbicularis; assembly: GCF_902148855.1. NCBI lineage: Eukaryota > Metazoa > Chordata > Actinopteri > Kurtiformes > Apogonidae > Sphaeramia > Sphaeramia orbicularis. The sequence goes on from NC_043973.1 coordinate 38,864,485, forward strand.
TGTCTGTGTCTTTAACGTTACTGTCAGTCAGTGTTACTTTTATCACTGTCATTTGTTTTTAAAAATCTCCACACTCTTCACACTCAACACACATTATTCCACCTCCTCGTACCTGCTGCACTGAACTGGGAATGTCAAACGGCCGTAAGTGGTATCGGAGCATTTGTATCGGATATCTTTTACGAGTACGAGTATGAGTACACACACTGAATATCGGAGCCGATGCCCGATACTGGTATCGGTATCGGAGCATCCCTAGATACAATATAGCACAATATATCATGATATTGTTAAAAAGGCAATTTTTTGTTTGTTTCTTTTTTTAAAAAATGGATATTTCCTGGAAGAATTGAATTACACCAGAAATCTGCACAAATACTAAACACATTTTTATTTGATCACAACAGGATCTAATGTTATATCACAAAATGTTCCTGTGTTCAAACTGAAATTATGTTTTACAGACATTACAGATTAAGATTCTGCTCAAATGTTCATATTCTATTAATTTATAACTAACATCATAACATTATTTTTGTGCAATCCCAACAAAGGAACTAACATTTTAAATTTTAAATTTTAATTTTTTAAAATTTGAATCTTATCCTGTTTGATTGTTGGTTTATATTCTCATATATGATGTTTTATCTCACACCTCTATTTTTGCATTGATTTAACAGCATCATGTTACGTTACCCCTTCCCTCTTTATTCCGATTAATTTAATTTATTCGAAGTGTCATGTTTCTGCATTGTTGTACACATCTCTCCTATTATGTTGCTTCTGTTTTAGTGTTTTTACTTACATCTTGTATCCTGCTGTTGTGCCCTTTACTTGTTGTCAAAACACTTTGTAAACTTTGTTTTAAAAGGTGCTATATAAATAAATTAGTCGTGGGCAGCGATTAAAATTTTTAATCGCGATTAATCGAGTGGATTTCTGCGATTAATCGTGATTAATCGCATAGTTGTTGGGGGGGGGGGATGCATCAACAGCATGTATTGCCTTTCAGTGATATTCCAGACTGGAAGTACTCCAGTGATAAAAAATAATTGCACGTCAGTCCAAACAACTGTGTCCTTCTCCCCCCCACCATCTGAAGACATTTAAAATGAAAATGTCCATGTAAAAAAACACTACTTTTACATATTTATGTCCCCACCAGTGTATTTACAGTTGTGAGTGATTGACAGGAGTCTTAAGCCCACTAATAAGTACTAATGCTAATATGCCCAACAATATGTGATGTTCAGTTGTTCAAAGCAAGCAAAAGGGGCCCTGAAGTGGTCAGAATAAGTTGCACTAACGTATGTTTTGTCCTTTCCGTGTTACCGTAGTTAGTTTGGACATAGAACTAACAGACATGTTTCTTTCACTCTGTTTGTATGGCCCCAAAAACATTTGCCTGTGAGTATTTTATGTTCAGTTGTTGTAAGAATGAATAGTATCAAATATCTCTGATGTGAACCTTTGTTGCTGAATAAAAAGACGTTGTAAATCTTAAATTAAACTGTAAATGCTGATCGTTAGCATGTCTATGGATTTTCCCATTCAAGTTAGCATCGAGATAAAATGACTGCTAATACAACATTCACATCGTAAATAAGTAAAGGTTAATTCAAAGACTGGCATATTATACTTAAACACAACCAATGAATTTATATAAACTTAGCATGAGCCTGCATAAAGAATTAACAACCCATCTCCGACTGCTAGCATAAACGAATTAGCTTAAACATGTTAATAACACATTGTAATAAACACATCCATAATAACGTCATAAACATGTTTCTAACGGCACGTTTGCATGTGAAATTATTTAGCAAACAACAGAATGATTGATACATACAGGCGTTGAACTGCAGGAGTTACACACAGTTTGATTCAGCATTACTTGTAAAGTTCGCTTTTTTCTCCTCTCAGCCGGCACATACACAAAGCACCGGCATGTGGACCGGCCAAATAAAAGCATGAGTTTCAAAATAAGAGTCCGTATATATAAATCAACTAAGACTTGCTTGAAAGGCAGAACAATAATAAAACGGCGTTAACGTGAGATAAAAAAAATTGTCAGCGTTATTTAATGAATGCGTTAACGCGGTAATAACGCGTTAACTTGCCCAGCCCTAAAATAAATAAATAAAGCTAAAGCTAAGCTAAAAAGCTAAGCTAACATCTTCTTCTCAGACAGTAAAAAGTGCTTTTAGGAGGCTTCAAAAAACCATTATTTAATAAAACAGTGTTAAATAATAATAAATAAGATATAAACAATAAAGAAAATCAAAATGAACCTTCATATCTGCATTTGAATAAATACCTAAAATATCCATACAGTACTTTTTAATATCGATACAGTATTGTGAAATGAAATATCACGATATACTGCAGAACCGATATTTTCTTACACCCCTACTGCCAATCACCGTTTTAATATCTTTGTATTTTAGGCACAGGTCAAAATAAAATTCAATAAACTTCTCCCATTCTATTGTCGTGTCTGTTTTGTTTCTGTTCTGAGCACGGATGACCCGGAAGACCGTTACTCTTAATGTAAACGGTTTTGAGAGATCTCGCCAAACTTGACCCAATTTTTTATTTATTTTTTTGTTAATTTTTTTTTCTTTTCTCTCAATGTCCCCTTATGGACTCCGCAGTGTTGAACTAATTTTAGTTCAGCGTCCACGGTATAATCTAAAGTGGGCCAGACCAGTAAAATAATAACTTATTAATAAATGTCAACACCATGTTTTTCTAAATGTTTTGGAGGGAAAAAAGTTAAATTACATTCTGAAAAGGTTTCCATCTACAAAATATCCTTTAAGAAAATGTGAATAACATGAACAAGCTGAAACTTCTTCAGAAAAATATGTGCAATTTTAACAATATTACGCCTCTGCTTATCATTTACACATATACATTATAACTTGTAGATCACAGTGGATCTACAAATACTCCGAAAATTTAATAACTGGCAGAATATTAGTATTCTGTGTCTTTTATTTATTTATTTTATTGATTTTATTACTTTAACTATTTGATTTTATTGTTTTATTTGGAGCGTTGCTGTAGTTCTATGCACTTATTTATTGTTTTTAGTATTTCTTTTAGTTGTTTTATTGTTTTTATGATGTGCAGCGCTTTGGAAACGTTCTTGTTGTTTAAATGTTCTGTATAAATAAAGTGGATTGGATTTGATAATATGGTTAAAATTCCACTTACGTCTGAACACATTTCAGATTGTTCATATGTTTTGTGAAATGATTAATTATAAGTGTAAAAATTTCATGTATTTTTACTGTTGAACACAAATACAAAGACAACATTTCAGAGTTGTCATGCCTTATAGGTTATTATGATCGTATTTTACTGGTCAGATCGACTTCAGAACATATTGGTCTGTATGTGGAACCTGATTCTGACACCCTTCACTGTTAATACAGTCAGTGTAATTTTTGCATTTCATAAATTCATCCCACAGGCCGTATGTCTGACACCTCTGGTTCACATGCTAAACAAGTTCACAAGTACATTTGAGCTTTGTTTATTTCAGCGTTAAGGCGTTACAGCATGATGTCCTCATGATGACCTATAATGTCCTATTGGATGTAAGAAACAACTGCAATGGAGACCAAATATGGACATCAGAGGAACCAAGCTGGGTCTATGTTGTGTACAGAGCTATAGTCAAATCTCCAAACAAACTTCTAGGAATATCACTTAACTGTACGTTTCGGTGCAAGACTCTATTTTGACTATAGAAAAACCACATAAGTCATGTGCTTGTGTATCAGATTTTGGATTTGTGTTATTTGGTGGCGTTTTAAAACATTTGAATACGTCACTACATTTGCTGACATTTTCGTTTTTCCAAAATGCATTATTTTATTTTTTTTTTCGTATTAATCTTCAGAAGCGTATTGCACTCATGGAAAAATAAAAATTGGCTCTGTTTTTCGGAATTATCGAGATAATTATCTTGTAATTACGATCAACGGTTTTGTGAAAAAATTAAAAATCAGCTGTTTTTCTGATTACACTGGTCAACAACAAATTTATTGTTGAAGTTTTTTGAGTTGATTTAGGATAATTTTGGTGTGCTGAATCCAAAAATCACATTCATTTTGCTCAATCAGGTCAACTTTCTGAACTATCCTACATATTGGCTTTTTAACATTTTTGCTTACATTTATGGGCATTTTCACATCATATGATACAAAATTCTTTCATATTTCTTGCAATAAACGAGTTCTGAAGATTTTACTTTTGCCAATTTATGATTAATGTTTTTTTTAATACTACAGGTGAATGAAATGGCTTCGACTAGAAGATCTTGCAAAAATAAGCCTGACGTATTCTGCTACATCTGCGGTGAATACACCATTGTACCTAACAGGAATCAAGTGGTCAAATGATTTTTTTTCTCTTAAAACCTATTTTGGGTGAGAACTATATAAAAAAAAAAATCAACTGATAAAGTCACAAAAATGCAATCAATTTTGTGAGAAGATCAAATTTTTCAAAATCAAATTAGCAAAAAAAAACCTGACCTGATTGAGAAAAACAGATGTCATTTTTGGATTTAGCGGTGCAAAATGGTCCTAATTCAGTTGAAAAAACCTAGACAATTTGCAAAAAACATTTTTTTGTAACCCAGTGTTATCGTTAATTCATATTGTTAATTTTTTCATAAAACCATTTCTCATAATTAGAAGATAATTATCTTGTTAATTCAGAAAAACAGAGACGATTTAAATTTTTTCATGTGAATGCAATACTCGTCAGTATTGAGGTGCCCGCGCAAAGTCAACAAACTAATAGCAATGCCATCAACACTACTTAACCCTTTCATGCATGAATTATAAGAACCTTAGTCAAAATGTTTTTCTTCAGTGTTTGTATTCCTCCTTTGGCATGAAAAAAAGAATGCAATAGAGTTTTTTTTTTTTCATTGAGTTACAAAAATGTCTGTGCATTATATTTTTGAAGTAAAGAAACATGTTTAAATCCCAATATTAGAAAGTGATATGAAAACAATGAAATAAACACATTTTTAATGCTGCTAATCTGATGTTTTATCACATTTTAACATACTCTAATGCTAGTTATTACTCACTTCATGGAGATAATGTGCAAAAAAAACAGTCTAACAATTAATAACTGATTTACACTTAACCCTCCGGTATCCGAGTGCGCCTTTTAGGCACACTTTGCACTTCGTGTTAAAAAATTTCATATTATTTTTCACAATTTTAATAAGGTTAGAATTCAAAAGTTGTTCATTTTTGCATCATCTTTAAAATTCTGGCCACCAACTAAAATTTGCACATTGTAAACAAAACAAAATTACCAGACTAGCATCTGTCTCCCAAGTGTGTCTAAAATGCACTATTTCTTCCATTTGATATGTATGATTGGGGCTGACCTTGATTTACAAAAATAAAATCAAATTAGAGCAGAAAAATAAATCAATATATAATATTTAATAGTTTGATTTATAGGTGTGCATTTTATGCACACTTGGTGACAGATGCTAGTATTTTTGAACATTTGACCTAGCGCCAAAAATAATAATGCAAATTAACCAGTGTTGGAGTTAATCATTGACATATGCCAGGATGAAAAAAATCAAATATGTGATCCACTTTTTATGTATTATTGAAAAAAATAATTTTTTTGTGTTTTTTGCATCCAAAAAAAAAAAGGTTTGTTTACATTACAAACACGGCATTTAAAGGGTTAAAAATGTGACAGTTATTGAGTATTTGGTATTTTTATTTACAGCTCAAGTTGATGAAATAGAAAAAAGTGTAAAAGAATTAAAAACAAACTGTATGAAATTTTTTTTGACATTTTTCCACAAGTGCGCCAAAAAGGCACACTTGGTGCTTAGTAAGGGCCTTGCTGGACGGGATACCGGAGGGTTAAACATGTTAGTGCAGATCAGGTCTATCAAGAACAGCAAAGTTACAGTAATGGTATGAATGTCAACATATGAGATGATGCATACGCGTCCACTTTGTTGGCTGTTACGGAACTAAAACAACAAAACCCATAAATATACAACAGTTTTGAATAACTGTCCACTGTAGTGACCACTACACATGAAAGGGTTAAAGACATGAATGTGTCCCAGTGTCTCAAACCCAAACCTATGGTAGCATATTGTATTTACATAAAAAAATTTTAAATTGTCTCTGTTTTCTCTAAATTAACAAGATAATTATTTTGTAATTACAAGAAACTACTTTGTGAAAAAAAAAAAAAAAAAATTGGCTGTATTTCAGAGCTGATTTTTTTCCATGTGAATGCAATACACGTTCATACTAATTCTGTTAATTATTATCTTATATTAATAATTAATAAAAAATATAATATTATCTTATTATTTTTATCTTTTATCTTTTATCTTCTTTTTTTTTTTAGTACTAATCTTATTAACCTCTAAAGACGTACAGCTATTTTTGTTACTTCTAAATGTTTTTTCCTACATTTAACCATTCCTTTTTTTTTTTCAAGGTTATTTATTAATTTATTGAGTTGTTTTTTTTTTTTTTTTTTCAGCGATAGTGGAAAAAAAAAGAAGTCTAAATAATAGGAATTGTTGTTTTTATACAGAACATACACAAAAAAAAACAAAAACAAATCCCCTATCCCTATGTACAAATGTATCTTATAGTTTGTAAAATGCAAACTTACACTTAAACACTGGTACAAAATATCACAAACGAGAACAAACACACAGTGCATTCAAATATTACATCCCTTTTTGATGTTGATGAACCAGTAAAATGTAGACGTTTCACAAATTCATAATATAACATTAAAGAGTGTAATTACTGTCTAGGTTATTAGAAGTGCATAATGTTAAATAGCACAACTCTGATTACAGGACATTTTTAATAGGTCATGAATAAGCTCAACTCTCCATCATTACCATATATACATTTTTTTTTTTTTTTTTTTTACATCTGGGACACCAATTATTCTGAGGGTGTCTAAAGGTTAGGGCCCTTGTTAGGGTTAGTTCTCTAGGGCCTTTCCATCCATCTAATACTGACGGTGAATACATTACACTCACACTTACAATGGAAATGATTTTTCTTCCTAGTGATTCAGGCCGTGTTTTCCAATATGTTTATCACAGTATCTCTACTAACAAAGACAAAATAAAGGCATTTATTGACGTATTGATGACACAAACAAGATACAAACGAAACAGGGATGTCATTAGAGGTCAAGTAGCTCTGACCTCTGACCTCTGACCTGTGCACAGTTCTTTCAATTGTTTGTTAAAAGAATAAAGAAAAGAATCACCTGCAACTGAAAAGAAACCCAAACTCATTTTAATTCATGGGCCACATTTAGCCAAATATGATCTGCAGTGCACTGTAAAAAAAAAAAAAAAAAAAAAAAAAAAAAAAAAAACAGTAAAAAAAACCAGTATTATTCCGGCAGCAGGGGTGCCGAAAAAATACTGTAAAATAACGGAAAATAACTAGAGTGAAAAAGAACTTTTTTCACTCTAAAACATAGAGGAAAGTTTTGGAGTTGATATTATTTATCTGTTATTATTTTACTGTAATTATTTTACACTGTAAAAAAAATCTGTAATTTAACAGAATTTTCACTGTTTATTTTACAGATTTTTCCTGTATTTTTAAAATACAGGAAAATATCAATGAAACAACAAAAATAGACTGTGATTTTACATGTCAAATGTAAAATAACACAAAAAAAACTGTAACTGTGAATAATCAGTCTTTGGGGAGGCCCACGATAAACCTCTTTGGTTTTTGGCTTCCCCGGCATGTCTTTTATTGTTATTATTATTATGTTTTATTGTCTTGTATACATGCAAATGAACAATAAACAAAACAATAAACCATAAAATTCCCATTTTTAAAAAGATTTTTTTTTATTTTTTCACAGAAAAATACCGTTAAAATACATTTGCTAATGTATTGTAATTTTACAAATATTTATTTTCTATTTATGAGATTGAGCTGTTAATTTAAAGTTTAATACTCTAAAAAATATACATAATAAAACAAAATAAAATTACTGACAATTAACCGTAAAAGAAGTATTTGCTCTGTAAGTTTAACCAGACTTGTTTGTTAATTGACAAATATCTTGTGTAATTACAGGAGGTTTCACAACAAAAATGTTGAATAAATGTATTTTTGTGAATGTATAACATGTATAAGCACCGATAAACTGTCCAAATATAGTTTTTATCAGTGGATTGTACAACTTAGTCTCATTGAAAATTATTTATGTATAAATATTTATAGGTAATTTGATTGTTTTAATTTATGTAAATATTCTTTATTAAATGTTAAAAAGTCAAAAATCTGCAAAATCTCATGTAAAGTTACGGCAAAAAACTGTATTTTAATTATGGAAAATTACTGTATTTTTATGAGATGGTTATTTTCCGTTATTTTACAGTATTTTTTCGGCACCCCCGCTGCCGGAATAATACTGTTTTTTTACGGGGTTTTTTTGTTTGTTTTTTTTTAAGTGTATATTTTTTATTAGTAAGTTGCTGTTTTGTTTTTTTTTTTTTTTAATCATTTACTAGACATTTGAGTCGACCTCATTTGAATTCCAGGCGACCCCACGTGGGGTCCCGACCCCGAAGTTGAAAAACACTGCTCTAACCAGATCACAGATGGTAAAAACATTCAACTCCATTTGTATTCCAGTGTTTGCATTCGGCGCTGTCTGCCATCAGAGGCAGGTGAACAAACGGATTTGTTGTTTGTTTAGTTGTTTGTCTGTGTGTGAATGCATAGTGAGAAAGTAGCAGATTCTGTGAAGACATCATCGGTCCCTTGTCCCTTGTCCCTTGTTCCCCGTTTGCCTGTTTCATCTTTAAACTTTTATAGACCCCATCCTTACATCTGGTCCTCTCATGGCTCCACTCCCCTGCCACCTTTAAACACACAAACACACCATGAAACCTGCCTTGTTACACTTACAGCCCTTCTATACTCCTCCCTTTGGTGATGGTAAATTGTGTCATTGCTCTGTGGTAGACTCCTGAGCAGATACACACACACACACACACACACACACACACACACACACACACACACACACTGACATCATTACAGTTAAAAGGAACATTTTCCCTCCCCTCATTCTAATGATTTAAGTATATGATGTTTTCTTGCCTATACGTTGCATTTCACTGCCTTTAAATTACACCGAGCACTTAATGCAAAGTTCTTTCGTTATATTTTGCCTTAATAATTGAAACGACACATTATATTCCCAACATATGGCTTTGTGGTTTTAACCCTGTAAAGCCTGAACCATTAAATCACACTGGTCAACAACAAATTTATTGTTTAAGTTTTTTGAGCTGATTTAGGATCATTTTGCTGTGCTGAATCCAAAAATCACATTAATTTTGCTCAGTCAGGTCAACTTTCTAAACTATGCTACATATTGGCTTTTTAACATTTTTGTTTACATTTATGGGCATTTTCACATCATATGATACAAAATTATTTCATATTTCTTGCAATAAACGAGTTCTGAAGATTTTACTTTTGCCAAATTATGATTAATGGTTTTTTTTAATATTACAGGTGAATGAAATGGCTTCGACTAGAAGATCTTGCAAAAATAAGCCTGACGTATTCTGCTACATCTGCAGTGAATACATAATAAATAATAAATACATCCTGTTAGAACATGATTTTTTTTCTCTTAAAACCTATTTTGGGTGAGAACTATACAAAAAATCAACTGATAAAGTCACAAAAATGTAATCAATTTTGTGAGAAGATCAAATTTTTCAAAATCAAATTAGCAAAAAAAAAACCTGACCTGATTGAGAAAAACAGATGTCATTTTTGGATTTAGCGGTGCAAAATGGTCCTAATTCAGTTGAAAAAACCTAGACAACTTGCAAAAAACATTTTGCCCCCAATTTTTTTTTTTTTTTCCAAATATCAATTTCCATATGAGTTTCAATTTGTATCATATTTGATACATTGGGTCTTAATGCTCAATTAACAATATTTTTGAACAAACAGAATATAACACAAACATGTCTAACAAATTGGTAATTCCTTTTAAAATTTGCAAAGTTCTGGGTCCTTCCTCATTAACTGGTAACTTCCGTCACTAATTTTTCCTCGCATCTGTATCAGTCATAGCCTAAGTATCACAAATCTGTAAGTCTTTCTGTGATTACTCTCCTGAATCTCTTCCCTCACGGTGAACAATTTCAAAGTGCCATCCACCATAAACAAAACATGTGTTTACGAACAGAGCCGGGAGGTTAACTCGGGTATCTTCGGAATTTTGTCGCGACGTGCATTGTGGGAAGCGAAGGCTCCCACCACCGCCTGACAGTGGCAGTGCAACCATATGGGGCATCCATGGCTCAGATGGTAGAGCGGGTCATCCAACAACCAAAGGGTTGGCAGTTTGAATCCCGCTCTGTCCATGTGCTGTTGTGTCCTTGGGCAAGATATTTCACCCCCTTTCCCTCCAGTGCTGCTACTCACACTGGTGTATGAGTGCATATGAATGTTGGTGGTGGTCGGAGGGGCTGTCAGTCTGCCCCAGGGCAGCTGTGGATGCAGATGTAGTTTACCACCACCAGAGGGAGAATGTGAGAGTGAATGAATAATGGATCCTCTGTACGCGCTTTGAGTATGCGTTCATAGAAAAGCGCTATATAAATCTAATCCATTATTATTATTATATGATATTATATGGATGAAATAAACACGACGCGGAAATGGCTGAAACATGGAAACGGCTGAAAGGAAGTGAAGCTCCAGCCATTTTGTGACTTACAGATTTGGTGAAAAATTGGCGACGAAAGTCTCCCGCAGCTTTAATGACAGTCTTGTAGTGTCACTGGAAAGGCCTCTGGTGAATGAACTCCTCCCCCCTGGTGGATTATCTGTGTATTGCATGTACACTGTAAGCCCGGAATTTCTGAATGATTTAAGTTTTATGATGTTACTATAAAATGTTTAGTATATTCTATTAATTTGTAGACATAGTTGAAAGTACGAAAAAGTTTAAGTTGAATGGAATTAAATCACTAAGTTTTAGTCATGACCACACCTTTTTATCTTCGCATTGCATTGTGGGTATTGGGCATGTTGTTGAAAATGTGTTATTTTTCTGTGCAGGGGTTCAGCGGGGTTGTGGTGTTAGTGTTAATTTGGATTTAATGTGTGTATGGCAGTGTTTATTGGCCTTTTTGTGTTTGCTTATGTATTTTTGTAGAGCTGCACCATGAGTCAGAGCCAGAGGAAGAACAATGGCTTTACTGTTCGTCTTAACTGTTAATGTACGATAGAAATTTAACTGACTTTCCGAATTACAAGTACTTTCTATATTGACAAAAGACATTGAGACAATTCCCACTCATGCTATAGTACAGTAAATTGAAAAATTTCACAACTATATTGGTCAGGAATAGGATTTAAAGTTTGATTATCTTAAAAAACAGTTGTTTAATCGATGGTAAATGAATCTGGCTGCAATTGAGAAAATTAGTCAGTGTAACCTAAAAGGCTGAGTTGAATGGTTGGATAGTGGGGTTGATTTTACAACAGATTTAAAGTACAAATAACTTGTCTTTTAGTGTTTTCTACTTAATAGTTTAAGTTCAATACTTTTAGCATTAAAGTTGAACCTACTTAAACCAACTGATTAGTCGATCATTACTCAAATCATTTAAGTGCAATCACTTGCCTCAAATTTTTTTTGAGTAAACTCTACTAATCTGGTCTTACAGTGTATCTAATTGTATGCATCAGGTTTTTCAAGACAAAAAAATATCACACTGATCACGTAGAGGGCTTCAAAACTCATGCATTAAATATGACACGTTTGGCGTCACAGGGTTAAAAGTGTCTTAACTGAAATTGAAGTTTTACAAGTCGGATTAACACACCCAGATAATGCGATTGAAAGTCCATCTACTCCTGCACATAAACAGACTAGTTGAACTGGAACTGGATCAGGTGTTCTGGGCCAAATCCTGACCTGGAATTCAAGCATCATGCATCTCATCTGCACAAAAAGTAGAGCAGACATGGTTGTGCCAGTTTACCTCTGGGTTGATGATTTGCTCCCTCGTTAGTAACTATTGTTGTCTATGACGGCGTAGGTTAAGAAGCTGAAAGCGTGTATGTCGTCACCAATCATAGCAGAGGCGACATGATTTCACCAATAAAACAATTCCACTCCTGATATAAACGATAATCCAGTTAAATAACTACGCTGTGCATGTAAACACACAGACTGAATCTAAAATATCACTGTACACACACACAGGGACTAGAGACTGCAGTCTTTTGTAGGGCAGTCATGGCCTAGAAGGCTGCAGAATAGGCTGGTGACCAATTCAATTCCCCAGTCCAGCAGAGAAATTGTTGGCTGATGTGCCCTCGAGCAAGGCACTTAACCTCCATGTGCTCCCTGACATAGCTGTGCACTGCCTCTAGTCTGCAGCGTGTGGTGTTCCAGCTAGAGATGGAATAAATACAAAGGGGAATTTCAGTGTGTGTTACATCTTCCGGGGCGCTCCATAGTGTGCGACTCAGGTGGCTTACCTGTGTGTGTCTGACAGAAGCCATTTTAGTCATTTTATATGATTTTTTTTTTCTCTCTTTTCTTTTTTTTTAAATATTAGCGGAACCATTAGGGTCTTTTAGTCTGCATTGGTATTTATTGATTATTGATTGTTGATTATTTAAATGCATTTATTCATAGTTGCTTTCAATAGTCCTGTATTTGTGCATTGAAATATACTGAACAACAAAAGAAACGCAAAGTTTGGTCGTTAATTTAGGCAAGAGTTCAGCTGTCCTGTTGGGTTGTCAACTGAGATACACATTACAATAAGTGAGTTGTAACCATTGGAGCGTGTGTTTGCAGGCAAACACGACCACGAGTGGTGTTGAGCACGTGTACAAAGTATCGGAGGTGCGGTACGTTTTGAGTGATATGGTAGTGGGAGCAACAAATGGGAGTGGCAATTCCCTTTGTTTATCTGGGGGCTATTAAAAGAAATGGTAAGATTCAAAAGTTACTGCATTACCACGATGCCTCGCCTTAACGATAATCTGAGAGAACGCGCCATTGGTATGCTTGATGCTGGTTTAAAGGCTCGCAACGTTGCCAGATGTCTGCAAGTGCACGAGTCCACCATCAGTAGGCTGAGGACATGATTCCGGGACACAGGGACCACTCGGGACAGACCAAGATCCGGAAGACCATGTGTGACCACCCGTAATCAGGATCGCCATATTCGCTTGGCCCATCTCTGTGACCGTCAACTCAGTGCTACAAGGACAGCAAGAGAGACCCACTGTAAATTTCACAGCTGGATATAAATATCTCATATGAAACCAATATTCATAATAAAACTCCCATATAAACCAATACCGAAACATACTTGCGTTTCTTTTGTTGATCAGTATATTTGTTTGTCACATTGCACTTTGGCTGTGGGCTGATGTCTGTGGTAAGCAGCGAATGAATTGCCCATATGGGATAAATAAAGTTTTCTGAATCTGAATGTAAAATAAACTGACCGATAAAGATTCTTAATTCTTTTGTAAATGTAATAATTAAACTGACACTGTGACAGAAGTTCTATAACACTGGGTTACAAAAAAATGTTTTTTGCAAGTCGTCTAGGTTTTTTCAACTGAATTAGGACCATTTTGCACCGCTAAATACCAAAAATGACATCTGTTTTTCTCAATCAGGTCAGGTTTTTTTTGCTAATTTGATTTTTATTTTATTTATTTTTCTTTTATTTTATTGAATTTTTATCTTGGTCACCAAGTTTAATACCAAAATAAGATTGGTAGGCACACTTTATGAAACTTGTGACTTGATTCCTGTTAGGTACAATGGTGTATTCACCGCAGATGTACCAGAATACGCCAGGCTTATTTTTGCAAGATCTTCTAGTCGGAGCCATTTCATTCACCTGTAATATTAAAAAAAACAATCATAAATTGGCAAAAGTAAAATCTTCAGAACTCGTTTATTGCAAGAAATATGAAAGAATTTTGTATCATATGATGTGAAAATGCCCATAAATGTAAACAAAAATGTTAAAAAGCCAATATGTAGCATAGTTCAGAAAGTTGACCTGATTGAGCAAAATTAATGTGATTTTTGGATTCAGCACACTAAAATGATCCTAAATCAGCTCAAAAAACTTAAACAATAAATTTGTTGTTGACCAGTGTTATTGTTGAAGTTCTCCTGTGACTAAAATACAGTCATAATCCATAAGTATTTGGACTGTGATACATGGATCTGAAGCAAAATAGTCAAGATGTGAGTGAAGTGTGGACTTTGAGGTTTAATTCATGGGGTTTAACCAGCGGTGTAGAATTGTGTAGGGACACTAGGGACACGTCCCTACCAATATGCAGCCACTACTGTGTAGCCACTATCAATCCAACCACTGTCCGTAGTGGTTAGTTAATGATTATAGTACACAAAGGGTTAACAGTCAGTTTCTGCAAGAAGTCCCGCCTCTAACGTAAATATCGCTCTCTGACTGGCTCTTTGGTTTTGCTAACGTACATGTGATTGGCTGTCACTCCATCTACTAAAAGGAACCTGCTAGTTGGACCGCTAACGTAAATTGTCAATATGTTTGGCATTTGTTCTGCCTGAGTCACATCAGCTAGACCAGGGGTGTGAAACATGCGGCCCGGGGGCCAAAACCGGCCCACCATTGGGTCCAATCTGACCCGTGGGATGGTTTTGCAAAGTCAAAAATTCCACAGTCTTGAATTGAATTACGCAAAAAAAAAAAAAAAAAAAAAGTAGCATGAATTAAGGAAAAAATGTTGAATTAAGCTAAAACAATCTTCAATTAAATAAAAAAAAAACCTTGAATTAAGCAAAAAATCTTGAATTAACCCTTTCATGCACTGTCCACTCCGGTGGACAGTTATTCTCCAGCTGTTCTCTTGTATATTCATGGGTTTTATTATTTTAGTTCCATATCAGCCAACACAGTGGACACTGATGCACCATCCCATACACTGACATTCAGATCATTACTGTAACTTTGCTGTTCTTGATAAACCTGATCTGCACTAACATGTTTGAGTGTAAATCAATTGTTATTTGTTAGACAAGAAGGGTTTTTTGCATATTATCTCCATGAAGAGAGTAATAACTAGTATTAGAATATGTTAAAATGTGAGAAGACATCAGATTAGCAGCATTAAAAATGTTTTTATTTCATTGTTTTCATATCACTTTCTGATATTGGGTTTTAAACATGTTTCTTGACTTCAAAAATCAAATGCATGGATATTTTTGGAACGCCATAGGAAAAAAAAAACTCAATCGCATTGTGTTTTTTCATGCCTGAGGAGGAATAGAAACACTGAAGAAAAAAATCTTGACTAAGGTTCTCACAGTTCATGCATGAAAGGGTTAAGCAAAAAAAATATTCAATTAAGTAAAAAAAAAAAAATCTTGAATTAAACCAAAGAAAATCTTGAATTAAGCAAAAAAAAAAAATCTTAAATTTAGCAAAAAATCTTGAATCAAGCAAAAAACCTTGAATTAACAATTTCAATTTTTTTTCTTTGTTTTAGTGCAAAAAATAACATAAAATCATGAAAATATTTACAAACTATCCTGTAACAATAAAATGCAAATAACCTGAACAAATATGAACAACCTGAAATGTCTATGGAAAATTAAGCACAATTCTAACTATTTTCTGCCTGTTACTAAGTGTTTAGTGTCTTTGTGGATCTGATCCATAATGCACATGTAGAAATGATAAGTTGAGGCAGAATATTGTTAAAATTGCACTTATTTTTCTTGAGAAATTTCAGTTTTTTCAGGTTATTAACATCTTTTTTGTTTGGATAGTTTATAAACGTAAGTATTTTCATAATTTAATGTTTTTTTTTTCTTTATCCTAAAATAAAGACAAATATTTGGAGTTGTCATTATTTATATGTTATTCTGTTACTATTTTACTGGTCCGGCCCACTGGAGATCAAATTGGGCTGAATGTGGCCCCTGAACTAAAATGAGTTTGACACCCCTGAGCTAGACGGATTTGCATATCAGTGGTGTCATTTACATGTACATTTGTACATATGTCTGTTTGTGTGCGCCCGTGCATGTGTGCTCAATAATTAGGATTTGAAGGATGTCAAAGAAAAGAAAACCGGACAGAAGACACTTCTTTAGGAGTCCAAGTGTAAGTTAGTTCAAGGGTATAGAACTGTAGAGGCCCAACACAGATACTGACTGAAAGACACTGTGGTGGAAAAATTTACTTTTTATATTTTATACCCTTTATATTTCATACTCTTTTAATATGTTATACTATTAAGTGCATGCTGAGTCATTGTTATGTGTGATGTTTACCACTCTGTAACACCCCCGGCTTGGGAACGAAGTTCTTACCTTGAGTTAAAACCCAAACATCTAAATGTCTGGTTATGTGATGGCGCCTGCATGCTAGATATTATTTAAACAAGGCAAGGGGTAAGAGGCCAATATGGCCTCTTCCCCCCCGGAACCGGAAGGACTGGTATGGAGTGGTATGATTTACATATGGGGTTGTCATTTGGATGTCACCATTGGGGGGGTTGGATTTTTGGTCTATATAATCCTTAATATTTTCATGGTTAATCAGACTTCACTTACAGAGCTTTGTCTGTGATTGATTTCTCAATAAATGCATTTATTATTTGAACTCTAACTTTCTCCCTCTTTCTTTGTGTGGGTCATCAGTTGAACGGTAAATTTCCACGACAACACGATTTAATGCCAAACAGAAACACTTTTTAGAAGTTATTTTACTTATTATTTTCATGTGTTTCTATGGAAGAGAGCAACTGTTTAAAAAACACAAATAAAGAAAATTTGTGGGGAAAATACAATAAAACCGTGTTTGCTCCTGGAGGATTCTGTTGGGTTTCTGTAAATTGGCTTAGAGTCTGGTTTTGACCAACTCTATATATTAAGTGTCATGAGATAACTATTTTGTTGTGATCTGGCGCTATATAAATAAAATTTGATTGATTGAGTGATTTGATTGGTTTTCCCCTGTAAGTCACTTTGGAAAAAAGCGTCTGCCAAATGCATAAACATAAACACATAAACATAAAACCTCAGATTGTAAATGTGATTCTGGATGTGATTTTTTTTTATTTTTGGGGAATAAATTACATGTAATAATTGAAACTAAATGCGTTTTTTGCTCAGGCAATAACTGTACCATCAAACTGTATGATCACTGTATTCATAATCTGTTCATATGTCATGAATCAACATATTTATGTCAGGTGACAGAGAGTAGAGAGGAGGGAGGAGGAGGAGGAGGAGAGGCTGTAAATTCGCAGGTGAGGTTAAATAATAATGCATATATAAGTCGTGAGAACAACACTGCAGAATGCATTAAATTCTTGTATTGTCTTTAGATATTCAGATACGCATTATAAACATGTCAATTACTGATTTTTTTTTTCTGATTATGATTGTTTACTTGTTTGATCAGCTCTACATGACGTGAAATTATGATTACAAATACAAAAAAACCCATCAATTTTCAGGAGTGCTGCCTTGGAGCACTTCTGTGTCCCCACTAATGTCAAAATCAAACCTACTCCCTTGGGCTTAACATATATTACATTAACCATTTATAAATTATAAACATTTAAACTAGTACTGTCAAACGATTAAAATTTTTAATCAGATTAATCACAGGGTAGCTGTGGATTAATACTACTCCTTTCAGTCTGACTGTATAAATGTATTATTTAATTAGCATAAATTAAATATTTAAATTGTGAAGTTTGTATTATTAATTTTCATTTCATGGAGTGATTGTTGGATCTGTGGACTGTGTTTGTTCTTCAGACTGAAATAGAACAATAAAACAAAAACAAATACACAGACACACACGCTCTAAGACCTTCCAGTATTATGATATAGAGACTAGTGTGTTGACCCATGGGGAACCACAGGTCATATTAATATTAATACTAATATCTAGGGACTGAAGTTACTAAATGTGCTGTTCCTGTTTTGAACCCTTAGTGGTCTGAGCCTATTTTGGCTGTTTTTGAGTACTTTTCATTTTGCCTTTTATACTATATAAAGAAATGTTTACTATACCCATGTTTGATATCTTTTTTTTTTTTCAGCACAACTTCATCTATTTCATCTGCTTATTATTTTTTTTTCACTTTAACTTACTACATCAACATAAAAGGACAAAAAACATACAAAATATATAAAATCCGATTTGAAAAACGTATTTAATTTACTGCATAAATAACACAAAGGTGCTTCATGAACCTTTTCAAAGACTTTAAAAGTGAATATGGTTCCAAATATTAGGTATATAAAATCAAAATTGTAATAAATTAAAACCACACTCAAATATTTGACATAAAAGCGTATCTTAACATAGGCGTTTCTCTTACTCCGGGTTCAAACCGTCATATCTCCGGTTGTATTTGCTCTATCAACAACTAATAAAAAGCGAGAGAGTGTTTCAGTTCCGCACTTTCGAATGGGGGTCGGCCAGTTTCTTATAATACCAAGGGGGGAGGGGGGGGAAGTAGCGATCTATGCCGCTTGTAGTTCGCGGAAGTAAAAGTGAAACTTAAGGCTCATTTCCCTTTTCCCTATCTCCTGAATCTTCACAGAATTTCATTTGAGTGGCCAGGATGTTTGTCCTAGTCTATTATATATTATACTTAGGTATAATAAGTGTGATGATGATTGTTTTGTATGAAATTTATGGTGTGGTGGCAAGGATTAGTGGAAACGCTAGTAGTAGACGCTCATGCTGGATCTGGCGACACCTAGCCTGGGGGGAGGAGGAGAGGATACTACACTCTACAGGATTTGGAATGTGACTGCAGTAACAGTTTGGGCCACAATCCTACATACGACACCTTTAAACCACAGATGGAAGATAGCTCACAGCTAAATCTGGCATATTTACACAAAGTAATGTTTTTATTTGTACTGAGTGTTCATTGATATGCACTGTCCTCATCAAATAAACAAATAAATAAATAAATAAATAAAACCTCTCAATTTGTCAGAACCACACTTCTTGCACTTCTTCCCACCCCTTTTTGGGCATATAGATGGAACTATTGTGCTGTTCTTCTGTCTAAGATTGTTAGGATTGTTGATATCTGTATTATTAGGCATGTTTTGCTTGTTCGCGGATATGTTAAATTTCATTGCATGTTCGGAATAAATCACTAAATCAAAATCAAATCAACCGTGCACATACACACACACACACAGACGCACTGAGACCTTCCAATATTATGATACAGATGCTGATAAATCGCTAAAGAAAGGTTAAATCCAGTGAAAATGTCATTTGGGAATTGCCATAAAAGTAGCTTTGGGTCTTCATGGGTTAAACCAAAATAACTTCCATTGAATTAGAATCTTAACTTCCAAACTATAGTCTATCATATAACCTTCCCAACACTGTTTGTGCCAGAGTTTTCACTTTCTCATCCTAATGAATAATTTAACACAGCTGTGAATTGTGTTCCATTTGTTTTTTGTTTTTTTTTTTTAAGCTTTTGTTAGTATTGGAGAAAAGCTGGTCATTAACTTGCAAAACCGGTCTCCTCACGCAGACAATTTTACACCTTAATTTCAGCTGGCATCTACATCTCACCCGCTCCAGGCAAGAAATGATGAAATGGGATGCTTATCATAGAGACACATTGCAGAACTGGACAGCAGACATCCCAACTCTGCAAACTTCATTCTCACTGATTTCGTGCTGGAACTGGTTACCTTTCCAACCCGTGAGGACAAAAATATTCAATCTTCAGTTTCGCTATATTAAGGGTACATCTCGCCTGAAGCAGTTCTGACCAGGCAGTTATTCAGATTGTGCTATCAGAATTTCAATTAAACCAAAACTGATGTGGACCCCAGAGGAAAAGTGAAAAGCTCAGAGGCTGCAAAAAAAAAAACGTTAGCCATCACCTTCCTGCACAAACACCGTGTGGGGCTGTGGCGTCCCGATGGCAGAGCGGTCATGGTGCTGTCCACATGGGCTCAAATGCCCTGAGCAATGAGGCCCAGTCTGATTCCCATGTGCTTTATCATTCTTCCACATATCCGCTCTCCTTCCACTCTCGCTATCAAATCAATCCCCCCAAAATAATCTGAAGAAGAAACTACCTCTCTAACCTCTGAGGAATATCTGCACGAGCAGAGGAGTCCTCTGTGTTAGTGGTAGGCGGACCCATCCAAATATCGGTAGTATCAAGTACCAAGTCGGTATCGGTATCAGATCGATACTAATGGTAATAAATAAATGGTACCCATACATGCAGGAAAAAAATAGTACACACACAGAGCCGTCGCGATGACGTAGGCAAGGTAGGCAGCTGCCTAGGGCCCCCTCGCTGTAGAGGGCCCCCCGATGGCCGCATGGTCATTTATCTGTACAACTTATTAAAAACCATCCATTGTAAACAAACCACCACAGTGAGGCAGTGCTAACCCTCTCCTGTACTGTTTTGTGACTGGGGCCCCCCAGACTAGAGGGATTCCCCCTATGCAATGACAAACACTATGAGGGTCATGTAGAAATGTCTGCCCTCGCGCACCCCCCATCACACCCCCCACCTGCTGTCAGTGGAACTAACGGTCTGTCCACACTGAGCACGGCGGCGCGAGCATTTAAAAACAGCAATGATGAAGCTCCTACCCTTTAGGGTTTGCAAAAAGACAAAAAAGAAAGAAGAGGAAAAACGCCAACGACAGCGGTAAGTATTAAGTAAACCATTGTTTTCTCCAAATAGGCTACAACTGTGTGATATGTTTGAAAGTGTGCGAACAAAAGCCCTCACATCAGTGACCAAACACACAGATGTTAGCATGAGAGGGAGAGGATTCAGTTCAACAACTAATCATATACACACAACACAACTGTGTTCTGTTGGAAGAATTTAAGTATAAAATAAACACAACTTCTCCATCGCCGTTTTCTACTGTTGTACAGCGTTCCAAAACTTCTTTGGAGCTAAATAATTTGGATGTGGAGGACCGAAGTACGACAGCATTAAAAGTATTTAGTCCTGAAAAGCCAAAGCTAAGCCTACTGAAGTGTTTTCACTTACTCTGGATGGTTGTCTGCTCCTGCTGCGGTCACCCACACAACTTTATTCCAAATAGAATCGTCTGGTCCTATGAATCCCATCCAGTTTGGACAAATAATCCATCCAGTTCAGTGGACATTTTCGGTTAGCTAGCAATTTCTGTTTGTGATCTGTCCATCCCATTAGGAGAAAAATGTCCCTTTTCCATTGCGTTTGTCCGTCTCATCCATACGTCTGTTCCTTGTGTGTCAGCTGGTTTAGGCACAGAAGAGGACTAGAGTAGGACTGCAGCAAAAGTTTGGATTTTCAGTCCAACATTTGTTAAAGTCCCTCACATCAGCTCTGTGCCCTCACTGCGTTTTTTCTTCACGTTCAAGGAGGCACACGTAAACAATAGATGAGGCGTTCAGGAACAATTAGAATAATTAGGAAATTACAACACTTTTCAAAATCGTCAAATATTCAGAATATTCAAATACAACATCAAAAAAATGAATGGCGGTGTCTGTGAACCATGTCTGTGAACCATGTAATCACAATCCTACATTTTAAACTCTGTAATTATCTATATTTCCCACACTTGCCCATCAACACATCGCAACACTTTGCACCATGTGCTCAGGTAGTTTTCCCGGATGAGGTCTGACGTTACATTTTGGTGCATTATGGGAAGTGAAGTTCTTCTCCTGCAAAGTTACTATCAAATCCTCCACACTTTAATCATATACTTCTAGAATAAGGACAAAAGTAAGCCTACTCACCAAATGCCTTTTTTTTTTTCTTTTCTTTTTTGGGCGCTTTGCTTAAATTTCTGTCAGCGCCAACTGATAGTGACAATTTGTGTCATTCCCATCAACAATGCCTAATTGAAGACACTGTGTCCTTTACTACACTCTGGTGGATACTCTGTGTTGAGTAATACAGAGTAATTCATGACTCATTAAATGCACCAGAAAACAGGAAATCGCATCTGGATTTTATTTTTCTTCTTTGGTGATTCGACCACCACATCTTTGCGTATTAGGGGCCTCACTTTACTTTCTTGCCTAGGGCCCCCAGATATCTTGAAACGGCCCTGTACACACACAAAGAGGAGGGAGGCTAAGCAACAGTGGCAGCTGCTTGTCCTTCAGAGAGGGGAAGCTTATTGTCGGCTTACATAAAAAAAAAAAAAAAAAAGTCAAGTTATTTAAACATACATTCGGCCCTCTGTTTCTTTTTAAGAAAATGCTCAGTGACCTTATCGTACCAAGTAGGCGTCTTTTCCAGGGACTGGACCAGTGTCCTCTGAATGTCCAGCAGAGCTATGCTGCTTAGATTGCCTTGGCCCAGTGTGTTGCAAGTGTAAGACTTCAGCCTTTTTAAACTACAGATGCTCCTTTCACTCCCACCTAGCCGACAGTTTGATTGATTTAACTATCTACAAAACGATATTAAACTCGAACAAGAAATGATTAAATTATGTAACTGAAACAAGAAAACGCTGAAGTTATGTTAAATTGAAACCAGGAAGTCCAATGAGTGTGTTTTATTACAGTGCAAGAAATGAACGAGTAATTTCGTAGTGGTTTCTCCTCTCAATTTCACAGCAGAATGTGCAACGGTATTTAAACTGAACTGTGTCAGTGAAGGAGCAGATCTGAAACTAGCTGTCAATCAAACGCGATTCAGCCTTTCGACTGATCCTCCAATCAGCACTTGGGATTCTGGCGTTCCAGCTCGGCCGAGCTCCGCCCACAGCTCCATTCACCCCCCAGAGACGCCCGGCGTCCGGGGGCGGGTCAACATCGTGGCATTTATCCAATTGCCGTCCAGTTTTGAGGCAATGAAAAAACTGTTCCACTCAGTCCCATTGAAGCCCAGAGACGCCCGCAGTCTACGGACAAATGCACTGAGCAGAGATGTATGAGAAAACAGCGGAGGAGAAGTGAACAACATTGAGTCTGCTGGTTTGTGATAAAGCTGATTCTGAACGAACTCGTCTTTGAGATGAACGTGTTCTAACACATTGTAGTCAATGAATGTCAACACAACCGTACATATTTAACCTTTTAATTTTCGTAATTTTAGGGGAAGCCGGGCTTCCCTTGCAGTCTATGAGAAATCGCCTCTGCTAAGCAAGGGGTGAGAACAAACAACCTTGTGTGTTTTTAAATGCACAATACAGACACTTTCATGCAAACATTTACAAAATGACAAAAAGAACAGTTTTTTCTCCCAGGCCGTCACTCTGATGAACACTTCACACTTCATGACCCACCCCCCTGACTCCAATCCACCAACTCACAAACTTATATTTTGCCCTCTTTATAAAACGGACTAATTTGCACTATGTAAAAACTAGTGCTGGGCAGCGATTAAAATTTTTAATCGCAATTAATCACATGGATTTCTACGATTAATCATGATTAATTGCATAGTTATATGCGTCAACAGTGTGTATTGCCCCTTAAGTGATATTTCAGACTCAAAGTACTCCGGTGATAAAAATAATTCCACATCGCAGTGCTTCCAAACAACCCCATCATCTGAAGACATTTAAAATGAAAATGTCCATGTAAAAGACGGGTACTTTTATCCATGTTTATGTCCACACCAGTTTATTTCCGGTTGTGAGTGACTGACCGGAGTCTTAAGCCCATGAATAAGTACCAACACTAATAAGCTCAATAATATGTGATGTTCAGTTGTTAAAAGTAAGCAAAGGGGGCCCTCTAGTGGTCAGAATAAATTGCACTAAGGTATGTTTTGTCCTTGTGATGTTACCATAGTCAGTTCGGACATAAGAAGGAACTAACAGACACGTTTCTTTCACTCTGTTTGTATGGCCCCAAAAACATTTGCCTGTGAGTATTTTATGTTCAGTTGTTGTAAGAATGAATAGTCTCAAATATCTCTGATGTGAACCTTTATTGCTGGATAAAAAGACGTTGTAAATCTTAACTTAATCTGTAAATGCTAATCGTCAGCTTGTCTATGTATTTTCCCATTCAATTTAGCATCGAGCTAGTGGTCTTTTTCACATTCATTTAAATGTATAATGCCATGTAAATGTACTAAGGCAATGAACAGAACTCAGACATATTTTGTTTGTATGTTGCAGTTTTACAGTGAGTCTCAAGTAAAAGATTTGGAGAGAAGTTTTGGGCGTCTGGCTTTTCTTGGTAAACCTGTTGTCTATCTGCCAAGCTAATCGCTACACACACACACAAGCAGAAGCAGAAGAATAGGAGTTGGAATAAAATGGCATAAACGGGAGATTTAAAAACAAACTGTCGGCGTTATTTAATGAATGTGTTAACGCAGTAATAACGTGTTAACTTGCCCAGCCCTAGCAAAAACTGTACTTGCACAACAATAATATATACATGCATACATTTTTTTCACAGACTGTATCCTGTACATATCCACTCACTGTATAATTACTTCAATTTGCACTTTCTGTACATATTACAATATAAAACCCACTGTAAATAATATAAATATAAACATATGTTTTAATAGACCAGATCCACACATCCACTCACTGTATAAAAACTCCAGTTTGCACTCTGTACATATTCCATTGTAAATCCACTGTAAATCTCAACCCATTGTTGTCTCTGTCTCCAGTGGACTGTTTGTCTATATTGTGTCCAGGTCCACATGTTGTCTGGGTTCATGTCGGAACTGTATGTCATGAGCGGTGTAAAAACCGAAGCCAAATTCCTTGTATGTGTTCACATACTGGCAATAAAGCTGATTCTGATTCTGATTTGGAACATTTCCAAAATAGGCTGGGAGTTTATTTTCACCATAAAAGGGAAAAAAATTAAGAACTTTAAATAAATAAATAAATACATAAATACATACATACATACCGTACTTTCCGGACTATAAAGCCGCAACTTTTCTGTCATTTTGAACCCTGCGGCTTATACAGCGATGCAGCTCAAGTATAGATTTTTACAGGCTAACGGCCTCCAGGGGGCGCTCTAGCAGGAAGTGCAAAAGTGTGACAGACAGGTGGAAGAGGTGATGCAAAGGGAGAAGTTTTAATCTTAACTTTTAATGATCAGTTATGCACAAACCCTCATCATGGAAAACACCACGAAGAAATGCATATTTTGAAACTTTTAAGATAAAAGCAATCGATGGTCTGTAAAGAAGGAATAGAGCTGCAGCACAGAAGTCCAATTGAGCAACAATGGAGGAGAGATGTTGAAGGAGTGTGATGGAGAATTTGAGGCTGTTCAACTCCAACACTGAAGAAGACGACTGCAGTGGTTTAATGAGCAGAAGGAAGACGAAGATAGAGATCAATGACTTTTCTGGGTTTTTGAACCAGCCGTGTTCCTGCCGTTTTACTGCCGTGTTCCAGGCACTGTTTGGAAAAAAGCAGTTAAGGTATGGAAATAATATTCAATAATCTTTCTGTTTACCATCTTTCTGTGTAAAATATCTCATGTCACAGCGTGGACACCTGCGGCTTATAGTCAGGTGTGGCTTATAGCCCGGAAAGTACGGTACATAAGTTGCAGCAGTGCTGTGATGGCGAGGTGAGGCAGTGGGAGCGATGGCATCACTGTAGATAAATCTTACTTTTAATCTCATTTGTTTTTTCATTGTTTATTTACTTATTTATTTTATTACCCCCCAGTTTTCCTTCCTTTTCTCTCTCTCTCGCTCCTTTTCCTTTCTCTTCTTCTCATTTAGTTTCAGTTACCTAGGATTGTCTTTGGTCATAGAGGTAAAAAAACTGGCAAAAAGGTTTGTTGGGAAAAAAAAAAAAAAAAAAAAAGCCCGAATAAATAAATAAATAAATAGTGTTGGGGGAAAAAAAACAGGAAAAAAATTTAGTGGGGAAAAAAACCTGGAAAAAAAATTTAGTGGAAAAAAAAACAGGAAAAATGTTGTGGGAAAAATAACAGGAAAAAATGTATTGGGAAAAAAACTGGAAAAAATGTAATGGGGAAAAAAAACAGGAAAAAAATTTAGTGGGAAAAAATAGGAAAAAAATTTTAGAGGGTAAAAAAACATTTTAAAAAAAAAATAGTGGGGAAAAAATTTAGTGGGGAGAAAAAAACTGGAAAAAAATTTGTGGGCTTCTTTCAAGTACCCCTGGGGTACACATACCCCACTTTGGGACCCCCTGTTTTTACACCATGTTTCATTCAACACATGTCAGACTTAAACTAAGTCTCACTAAATAGGCAAGGCAAGGCAAGGCAAGTTTATTTGTATAGCACATTTCAGCAACAAGGCAATTCAAGGTGCTTCACACAGGACATTGAAATAAAAGAAACAAAAAGAAACACATTTAAAACATTATAAAAGAAACATATAAAAGGTGATCAAAAACAGCAAGCAAGAAAACAACACATAAAATAAAAAAAATTAAATAAATAAATAAATAAATAAAATAGAATAAAATAAAATAAAATAAAAACACACACATATTAAAGTAAAAGTTGCAGTGCAGAGTTTCAAAGAGAATATAAAATTTCAAAAGTCAAAAGCCTTTTAGTCAAAGGCAGCAGTGAACAGGTGAGTCTTTAACCTGGACTTAAAAGAACTCAGACTCTCAGCAGACCTGATATTTTCTGATAGTTTGTTCCAGATATACGGAGCAGAGAAACTGACGCTGATTCTCCATGTTTAGTTCTGACTTTGGGAACACAGAGCAGACCTGCACCAGATGACCTGAGTGGTCTGGATGGTTCATACTGGACTAGAAGGTGTCTGATGTATTTTGGGCCTAAACCATTCAGTGCTTTATATGCTAGTAAGAGAATTACTATAATAATTAGAAGAGAAAATACTGACTTTTATCTGTAGAAGCCACTTAGCTCTGACCTTCATTCTTTTAATCCTGTGCACATATTTCCTGTTTTCTATTGTTACATCTAAATTAATAAATATGTATGCTCAGTTCAACCCTCCAAAAACAACAAAGCTGAAGGTGGCCTAAGACTTACTTCTGCACAATACTACAACTGAAAGTTTGTATTTTTCTGCTGATGTTTTACTTTTACTCCCTACATTTTGGCATGAATTTCTGCAGTTTCTGCTCCATAAACCGGCTTGCATTTGCACAAATCATAATGCATCCTCCTGATATTAATACTGATTTCAACATAGAGGGAGGGGGACGATAACCCATAGAAAAACAAGCAGTGTAGATCACACATAAAAAACATAGTGATCTTAAGTTAAGTGATGAAAAATATAAAACTAGACAAAACAAAGAAAAGATGGTGACTTGACCATGGAGGAAAAGTACAGTCACAGACCCTTGTGAAGAAGATGGTTCACTACACTTCCTGTTTTTCTGATTCCTGACTTCCTGTTTAAGCGTTACATGGTTTCTCCACCACCTCGAGTGTTTGCACCCAGTTGTAGTTGTTACTGTGTTGTGTGGAGAAACATATATGTAAAATGAAGGATGTATGATTTTACCCCGCCCCCTTGAAAGTGAGGCAAGGGGTATTGTTTTGTTTTTTGTTTGTTTGTTTGTTTGTTTGTTAACACTCTAGCAGCAAAACTATTGGTTGAATTCATACCAAATTTGGTTTACAGATTGCCAGTGACCCAGAATAGACCTGATTACATTTTGGAAACAGTAGGTCAAAGTTCAAAGTTTTCATGAATTTTTAAAATCCTTTTTTCCCCCCACGTACTTATAATGGGCAAAATTTCAAATGTCTGTAGCAGCAAAACTCTTGCTTGAATCTACACCAAATTTGGTTTACAAATTTCCAGTGACCCAGAATAAATGTGATGACATTGTAGGACAAGTAGATCAAAGTTCAAATTTTTCATGAATTTTTCAAATCTTTTTTTCTCCCATTATTTAAAATGGGCGAGATTTTAAATGTCTATAAAAACATTAATTTACATTCAATTTACTTCAAACTTGCCACATATATAGAGGCAATTGATATGATTACATCAGTTGGATCAAATGCCAAAATAAGTTACAACCCAGAGAAAGTGTCATCAGCCATCTGGAATCTGTTACTCTAAAAGCTAAAAACCAGGTTAGAAATCTAGGGCTACTATGGACTCAGACCTAAACTTTAACAGCCATATTAAATCATGACATCATCAGCCTTTTACCATCTCAAAAACATTGCCAGATCAAAGGTTTACTGTCTAAACCAGACTTAGACAGACTAATCCACACATTTATCTCTAGCAGGTTGTAAGCCCGGAATTTGTATTTACTAAAATGCTTTAATTACAATGCACTTAAATGATTTAAGTTTTATGATGTTACTAGAAAATGTTCAGTATATTCTACTAATTTGTAGACATAGTTGAAAGTACGAAAGAAGTTGAAGGTGAATGGAATTAAATCACTAAGTTTTAGTCATGACCACACCTTTTTATCTTCGCATTGCATTGTGGGTATTGGACATGTTGTTGAAAATGTGTTATTTTTCTGTGCAAGGGGTTCAGCGGGGTTGTGGTGTTAGTGTTAATTTGGATTTAATGTGTGTATGGCAGTGTTTATTGGCCTTTTTGTGTTTGTTTTGTATTTTTGTAGAGCTGCACCATGAGTCAGAGCCAGAGGAAGAACAGTGGCTTTACTGTTCATCTAAAACTGGTAATGTAAATAGAAATTTATGTCTTGCCATATAAGAAGCATTGCGTACACTGACAAATGACATTCAGTTAAAGCTATACCTACTGATGTGGCATTTCTCACAGCACTTAGTAAAAGTTTGAAGATGAACAACCTACCTCCCTCCAAAGCCCCTGCCCCCCTTCCCTCTGCCTGAGCTCTGAGGCTCCTCCTCCTCTCTCCTCCTCTCATCTGATGCGCGATGGAAATGGAGGAGGAAGCAGAGGTGGAGGTCCAGTCTGTTTTGGCGTGTCCGCGGACCCCTCCCTCAGTAATCAGATGCATCATCCACCTGCCGCGGGCCCACAGCTCCTGTTCCATCAGTAGACCTGGTCTGTGCAGTACTGGGTCAGTGTCTTCACTGCAGTGCCCAGGGGATGGGCGCGCGCACTGTGAACACGCAGCCTCCGCGAATTTTCCGTGGACATTTGAAGTTTCATAGTCCATACAATTATCATCCTACATCATCTTACACTGTGTGACACCATGTAATTGCACCTGTATGAGTCCCACCGTCATAAAAGCTGAGCTTTATGCAGACCTGTTCAGTCCAGTACAGCTGACTTCCGGACTTTTATCTCCATCCTTCATTCATCAGACTCCCGTTTGTGCCCCTCAGTTGTCGTTTCTGTTCATAAATGCGTTTAATCCCTTCCACATGTGCATGTCAGTTCTATCCATACACATCCTAGACAGTAGACTGTGGTCAGTGACAGGAGAAGCAGCGCCAGTGAAGCGTCAGATTCAGAGGGACACATATCGGATGTGAGACGGCGATAATGGATCAGATGCTGGACGGCCATAATGGATGATTGACAGGAGGCTCAGTCAGGTTCGGCCAATTATTTCATTCGGACCGACTAAATGATTGGTCAGACTTTTATCAGAAATATATGAGAATTAAACATTTTTGAGTTTTAATACCTGGTGGATTTCTTTTACATTTTAGTTTGGACACACACTTATTAGGAGCATTTTAAGATGACAAAAGAAAAGGTGTAAAAATGCCACATCATACGGTATAGCTTTAATTTCAATTCATGCTATAATATATTAAGTTGAACAATTTCATAACTACTATGGTCAGGAATAGGATGATGAGTTTGATTATCTTAAAAAGAGTTGGTTTAATCAATGATAGATTAATCTTGCTTTGAGTTGAGTGGTTGGATAGTGGGGTTGATTTTACAACATATTTAAAGTACAAATAACTTATCTTTTAGTGTTTTCTACTTAATAGTTTAAGTTCAATACTTTGAGCATTAAAGTTGAACCTACTTAACCCTTCATGCATAATGTTCACTCCAGTGGACAGTTCTTCTACAGCTGTTCTCTTGTATATTCACAGGTTTTGTTGCTTTAGTTGCATAATCAGCCAACACAGTGGCCACTTATGCACCATCCAATACACTGCAGTTCATGCCATTACTGTAACTTGCTGTTCTTGATCAATCTGACCTGCAATAATATGTTTGAGTGTAAATCAATAGTTAATTGTTTGACTGATTTTAAAAAAAACAAACAAAAAGTCTTTTCTTGCATAATATCTTCATGAACTAGGAAGATTATTTCTGTTTTTAATTATTTAAGGAGAGGGGTGGGATTTTGTAAGTTATGCTTCTTCTCACTCCTTTTCGAATATGTATTATATGACGTTTGTTTAAGTGTTTTGTTTATTATTTTCTTCTGTTTTGACATTCATATTTGAAATAAATACATCAATCAATCAAATCAATTAACCCTTTCATGCATGAATTATGAGAACCTTAATCACAATTTTTTCCTGAATGTTTTTTAATCCCTCTTTAGGCATAAAAATAATAAGTCTATTGATTTTGGTTAGCCTATTTTTATGGAGTTACAAAAATGTCCACTCAGCTGGACACCATGCATTAGTTTTAGAACCAAAGAAACATGTATTTACTGATATACTGTGTGAAAACTATGAAATAAAACATTTTTAATGCTGCTAATCTGATGTTTTGTCACATTTTAACATTCCTGCATGGAGATAATAGCAAAAAAAAAACCTGTTAATTACAGTCTAATAACAACTAGCAGTTTTTTTTTTTCACTCTCAAACATCTTACTGCAGATCAGGTTTATCTAGACCAGCAAAGTTACAGTAATGGTATGAATGTCAGTGTATGGGATGATGCATAAGCGTCCACTGTGTTGGCTGATATGGAACTAAAACAACAAAATCCATGAATATACAAGAGAACACTTTTGAACAGCTGTCACTGTAGTGACCAGTGTGCATGAAAGGGTTAATCAAGTGAGTCATAAATGAGTATCAGAGTATGTTAAAATGTGAGAAATCATCTGATTAGCTGCATTAAAAATGTTTTATTTCATTGTTTTCATATCACTTTCAGATATTGGGTTTTAAATACATGTTTCTTCACTTTAAGAATAAAATGCATGGTGTAGCTGAGTGGACATTCTTGAAATCCATGACAAAAAAACAAACAAAACTCAGTTGCATTGTTTTTTACATGCCTAAGGAGGAATAAAAACACCCAAGAAAAAATATCAACAAAGCTTTTCATAATTCGTGCATGAAAGAGTTAAACCAATTGATTAGTCGATCATTACTCAAATCATTTAAGTGCAATCACTTGCCTTAAATTTTTTGAGTAAACTCTACTTATCCGGGCTTATAGTGTGTGTAACGGCCTTCTCTCTGGACTCTCTAACGAGCTGTAAGACAGCTGCAAGTCCATCTAGAACGCTGCTTGCTCGAGTCCTGCTCGAACCAGGAAGTACGACCGTATCGTCCTGTGCTCAGATCTGTGCACTGGCTTCCTGTGGCTCAGAGAATAGACTTTAAAACAGCTCTGCTCGTTTTTAAGTCTCTCCATGGTCTCGCACCAAAGTACATCTGTGAGATGTTGGTCTCATATGAACCATCTTCGGACCCTGAGAACCTCAGGGACTGGTCTTCTGCTGGTGCCCAGAGTCAGGGCTAAACAGGGTGAAGCTGCGTTTCAGTTCCATGCAGCTAAACTCTGGAACAGTCTTCCTGATGATGTGAGACAGGCCTGTACTGTGACAATGTTTAACCCTTTCATACACGAATTATGACAACCATAGTCAAGATTTTTTTTCTTTCTTCTTGTTTTTATCCCCCTTAGGCATGGAAAAAAAGCAATTAAGTTTTTTTAATGAAGTTACAAAAATCTCCATGCGTTTAATTTTTGAAGTAAAGAAATGTGTTTAAAACCCAATATCAGAAAATGAGACAAAAACAAATGAAAAGATTTTAATCCCTACCAATCTGATGCTTTCTCACATTTTAACATATTCTACTGCTAGTTATTACTCACTTCTTGGAGGTAATATGCAAAAAAAAAAAAAAACTTTTCGTCTAACAAATAACAATTGATTTACACTAAAACATGTTACTGCAGATCAGGTTTATCAAGAACAGCAAAGTTACAGTAATGGGATGAATTGCAGTTTAAGGGATGATGTATACAGGGTGGGGAAGCAAAATTTATAATATTTTGAGGCAGGGATTGAAAGACAGTGTATGACCAATTAGTTTATTGAAAGTCATGAGAATTTATTTGCCACAAGAAAATTTCCATAATAGAAAATGTTTTTATTCTATGTGTCCTCCTTCTTTCTCAATAACTGCCTTCACACGCTTCCTGAAACTTGCGCAAGTGTTC